>NW_019396784.1:2354-54208 GCF_000591075.1 Eurytemora carolleeae | reverse complement strand
AAGAAGATTAAAGAAGGAAGGATTAGAAGAGGATTAAAGAAGGATGGATTAGAAGAAGATTAAAGAAGGAAGGATTAGAAGAAGATTAAAGAAGGAATGATTACAAGAAGATTAAAGAAGGAAGGATTAAAAGAGGATTAAAGAAGGATGGATTAGAAGAAGATTAAAGAAGGAAGGATTAGAAGAAGATTAAAGAAGGAAGGATTAGAAGAGGATTAAAGAAGGAAGGATTACAAGTAGATTAAAGAAGGAAGGATTGAGAAGAAAGAATGAAGGAGGAAGGATTTAAAATAAATAGTTCCTGAGTGTGAAATATGGTCGCTATTGTTGAGATACAAAGACTCCTTCACAAGGATGTATAATATTCATTTCTATACACTAGTATAATATATCTTCAAGATTTATATGTTTCAGGGAATTCATGACACTTCACGCCACTTTGAAAATTAGTCTCAAAGCCCAAATTGTCATGTGCTCTTTTAGTTAATTCTTTGTTATCAGTTAAGTAATATATCTTTTACAATCCTAGATTTTGAGGGAATTAATGACGCTTTACGCCACTCTTTCTGAAATTTCCTAATAACATTCGGCATTTCTTTTCAAATCACACAGAGAAACATCGAACCCTTTATTTTTTTCCAAAACTAAAATTTCCAATTCTGTAAAAATGTAAAAAGAATGTTTGGAGAAACAAAGTGAAAATTAAACATGCGGATATCATGGAACCAGAATAATTTCGTTGAAAATTAACCCAAAGTTTTCTTCAGTGATCATATTCAAAAATATATGTAATAAAAAAATAGTATAGAAAACATCAGAAAAAATATTCAAACAAAATTTAACACCATTCTATAAAATCGGGTTTACGAAGCTAGGTTTTAAACCGATGCCCTGATTTAAAAGTTTCGGACTCTAGAAATAGAAACCTTATGTACACACACTGTAGAAAGTAGAGGGTCCACAGCAAACATTGTAAATAGTGTAAACATTATAAATATTAAAAACAAACAAACAAATAAAAATGTTGTCCGGTCGCCTTCACCCTACTTCCCTATTTCCTGAGTCCGAAATTTAAAAGAGTATCGTCGAACGAAACTCCCGAGTGTCCTTTTTGGGATCTTAACATTTTGTAGATTTTGATTCGACAAAAATGGAGAATATAAAGAAACTAAATAAAATAGTATTTCATGACAAAAATATTGATATCCACAAAACTGACTGACCCCATTCGTCAAACCCGGGTTTTAAAACTGGTTTTCATAAGGATACCCTGTCTTAAGTTTTGGGCTCTGTTCACCCATCTGTATATATACTTTGTTTGTTTGTTGGTTGGTTTGTTGTATCCAATAAACGTAAAAACGGCTGAACCAATCGGGCCTAATTTTTTGTGGCACCTTGCGTGATCCCAGGGAAGGTTTATGAATGATCAAAATTTTAAAAAAGTGTTTTTAAAAATTTGTTTAATTTTGTAAAATTTTTTTAATTTTGTAAAATTTTTTTACATTTTTAAAATCCGCGAATTTTTTTTTATGAAATGAGCGAACATGTTCACAATTGAAAGAGTTGATGGGCGCAAAGCGTCCTTAAAGCCTAGTCCTTTAAAATAACAGATGAACAAAAACTAACATTTGATACGTTAACAGTAAGAACAGAGGCGTATTCAGGGGGGGGCAATGAAGGCTAACCCCCCCCCCCTTGGGCCAATGAAATCTATGAATTTCAGGGGGTTTTAGGCCTCAACGGGTGCCGAGCCCCCCTGGAAAGAAAGAAAAATTAGGTCCCCTGACTTCACACCCAGAGTAATTGAGAGAGAAATGCAAAGGTACGAATAATATTGTCGAAAATTAAGAAAGACAAGCAATACCAGGAAACAAAAAAATGTAGTATTCGTATTTATTGAAGAATTGTCACTCTAAGGTTTTTAATTGTTACAGTTGATAAATCTTTAAAAACATTTTTAACCCTTTTGTTAAATTTGTCAGTTTCAAAACAATATGATCTCCTCATAATTTCATGATTTGAAGAAGGGTAAAACAAAAAATAAATATTCCATTTCTTCTTGTATTCTTTAGGAGCTGTAGACACAAGTTCAAGTGACTCTACAACGAGCGGAGGAAGGCCAGCCACAACAATTTCAAGAATTAGAAACTTTAAAACACATAATAATTCGACGACGATTTTAAGGTGGCTCGGACGGAAAAATGAGGAGAATGTGGCTCGGATGAGAAATTGTTGTGGCTAGCTTTCCTCCCCTCCTCAAATTATAGAACACAGTATCCGATTTACAATTCACAAAAGGTATCCTTAAACACTTTGTCTCGTCACGAATGTATGAGATTTAAAAAAAAATTTTATTAGCAAGTTGATTATTTTAAATTGTGGTCTCTCTCTATGAACTGAAATATTATGGATGAAATTTTCAGATTTAAAAAAAAAACTACAATATCTTCCTTAATATTGATCAAGGTACAAAGGTTAACTTGTGAATCGGGCAGACCCTCTTTAGATGGAAAGTAACTTGAAATTACATTGACCTAGGAACTATAAATAATTATAAATACAAAAATCAGAAAGTTGAAATAATCTATATAATAAAACAAGACATTCATATACAGAGCGTCCCATATCATATTAGATTATCTCCACTCTAAAACACCAAAATAAACCCTTAATACTTGAAAAACTTATCATTTTCCGCAAGAAAATTCTTATATAAGCCTTATGTTATTTTTCAAAATGATTCATTCTAATAAAATTTTCTAATTAGTCCCGAAAATCGTAATTTAGACCAGTTTTCTTTCTAATATGATGTGGGACACCCTGTATATGTTCCCTATAACCGGCAAATTTTTTTTCTTTTTAAATTCCACAGGCAACGCCGGGCCCTTCAGCTAGTATCAAATAAATGACAAATGTAAGTAACAGATTTATTATGACTTGGGGATTCTTTGGTTTATGAACAATTAACATTATATTCAACTAGAGGAACCGTGAACAAGACTGTTTGGATGAAAAACAGACAACTTTTTCTGTGAGTAAATAACAAAAAATATAACTGCAAGTAACTAGAAATTTTCATTTTAAAAACGTGAAATATTGATATTGATATTACTTTAATTAGTTTACTAATTGTGTACAGTTCTCTGACTAAACTTTGACACTTTGGGATGGATCCGCTCTAACTCTAATAAACATCACGTTCTCCTTCACATAGTTTCTAGTCTGGAGCACAGAGTGCGCCACAAATCTTGGAAAACCGAACCCCAACTGATCCGGGTCAGTGCGCTTTGACGCACGCTTAAAGTTTTCCCAGGTTGGGTCAGGTATAAATGACTCCACCACGTTGACCGCACTCCTCCGCTCTGGAGTTTGATCCAACAAGGTGAAGGAAACGGTGTGCTTGAATGGCCATTTTAAAATGGCGTCCGAAGGTCCAGGTAAAACTTTGATGTAAACTGACATGTGCGTTCCTTCACCGCCTCCATTTCCATACGGGAACAGGGAAACCTGCATCTTGTAACCGTTCTGTGACGTGAAGAAGGGAAGTGAGACCAACTCCAGTCCTTCTGTCATCCTTCCCTCCTCCATTTTACGCCAGAAATCTGATATTTTCCAAACTAGAATCCCATCTTTAGCCGTATTTGCTTCGTCCAACTCTAAACGCAAGTTCTTGAGAAGCTCTGCCTGTACTCTACACTGGTTGCTCAATAGGTTCAGATGATGCTGGGTGCTGTTAGCAGCATGCTGAACCAGTTCTTGTTCTGACCCGCGCCAGACACACCCGGCGGACCGGTGCATGCACGTGAGAAGATCCTGACTGCATGCTTCCACGTGGAATCCAACATGGCGACGGGGTAGTTCGGCCCCACATCTGTTCGGACAAGAAACAGGATATTCAGAACAGCGAAGTTGGTGGTTTTGTAGCTGCTCTGAGCTCATGAATACAGAACAATAACGACAACAGACCTAGAGTAAATAATATCATAAAAATAAGAAGACAACGGTTAAATAATTTCTCCATAGAACTAAAATTGAAAACCTTGATTTGCGATTTGAATACGTCTTTCCACAAATGTTTGGCCATAAGCATGTGATCATAAACTTGCTTCCCTTGAGTTATAATAATGGCATATGCCAATTTCATCAACTGTGCAAAATAATAATTTGAAAATTTGATTTCGCAAACCCACCCAGGTGGCGTGCCAATTGCTCCACAGGTTAAAACCATTT
Organism: Eurytemora carolleeae; assembly: GCF_000591075.1. NCBI lineage: Eukaryota > Metazoa > Arthropoda > Copepoda > Calanoida > Temoridae > Eurytemora > Eurytemora carolleeae. Next base: position 49,978 of record NW_019396784.1, on the reverse strand, counting down.
TACCTCCTATCTTCCAAGGTTTCATGAATCTGTTTCAAAAATGGTTGGATACATTTTAGCATTTAAAACTGATTAATCTTAATGAAAAAATACCTGTTTCCCCAAATTAAGATGGCTAAAGAAAAATGTGTTAAACTTATAAACAAGATCAAAAATACTGTACATATAAAAAGATCTGGAAGAATATTTAAAAATCTTATTTTCCAAAAAACTACAATTTAAAATAAATAAAACCCCCATTTTTTACATTTTCGAGAATTGGTATACAATAGAAAACTGGAACGTACTGTGCAATTGTACATGCCTGTCGCTTACTGCACACTGAGCTTAGATGGGACATCAATCTGTTTCTTGTAACTCTCATTCCACAGTGGTTTGAGCAGGGGACAGGCTCAAAACCACATGTTCTTTCATGGGCTTCTATGCTTGAACCTGAAATAAAAATTCAGTTAACCACCTTAAAAACGTTAATAAATCTTTTTAAATTCGATAGTGTAATTTCTAAAATGATTAAAATGATGCTAGCTTTCTTTTATGAGAGCAATGAGAGCTCTGCTATATTTGCCATAAATTCTGATTTTTATTTTATCAATATATTTTTGTAACTAAGTGTCACAGAGCTTAGATTTTCAAACAATGACTTATGTTAGATCAAATAATTTAAGTTCCAATGTTTACATCATCAGGTTGCAAATTTGAGTTTTGGGGCAAATGCTCAATTCCTTGCAAATAATGGCACTAGCACTATAGCACATTAACATTTAAAACAATGTGCATGTACTATACTGTACTGTCTTGTTACATGATACTGTACTGGCCTAAACTTTACGTGTACCTGTGAATCTCCCTCTACAGTACATACAGTGTACAGTTCTTTTATGACAAGTATACTGCATATGTTCCGCTACAGATACGCGAGCTACCTGAAATGAAAAAAAAGGTTAAAGTACAAAATTGTATTTGTGTTTATATATTTGTACGTGTTAGGGAGATAGCAAACTCCATTAGTGAAAAGAGCTACCATTCATTGAGTACCATGCTGGGTTTAGACAAGGTACTAATACAAGGAAAGTTAAATTGCAGTTGCAAATACTCTGTGTACATATTGAAACCAGTTCTCTCTGGGCTGTGTTTGTAAACAAGAATAGATGCATCAGTGTTTAAAGCATCCGAGCAGGATAAAAGCATTTATTTTTGATAATTTTGATAATTCACATAAGTTTCCTTTGACCATAATATTTCATATTATTTTTGTGAAAATGGATTCCATGTCAGGCTGTGACATCCGTTTACTTTTTCGCCCAAAGAGAGTACACTGCAGTACAAAAAATGCGTACACCTCTGAAATAACTTTCCTTGCATTAGTACCTTGGGTTTCGGTATCCTTAAAAGCTGTGCCTGATCAAGAATGCATAAGATATCAATCATCTCTTTAAAAAATTTATTCTCTTCAATTTTCTTTATTCGGCAATTTGCGCATTTCTGTTTTGGAAACAGAACACAGAATTTGTCAGAATCAAACGTTTATCATGATATCTTCTAGCATTGATCCAAGAAGGATTTAATTGATCAGATTAAGGCCTTAAAGGGTACCTTTGTGAATCTTGAACTAGAAGATCAATTAAAAATACAACGACATTCCTTTCAAAGCAGCTGACTGTAAATTGTACTTTAATTCCATTTCTGATTTCTTTCCTTATTTTTATTTAATATTTACATTATTATATCTATCTACCTATCTATATCTAACAAAATATCATATACTGTTCTTTTCATTATATCAATCTCGAGGGTGTTTACAAGGGGTGGGGGGCAAGGGGGCAGTGCCAACCCCCTAGACCTGTAAATGGGGGGGGGGGGCAGAGCTATCACACTTTTAAAATTTGAAACTGAAAAGTGAAGAACATAATAAAATTTGTTTTTTTGTTTTGTTTGTAAGAGAGATACAGTAGTAATTGTAATGTAAATGGACTGTATGTGTAGTGTGTACCTTTAAAGTATCCAAGAAACCAAATGTTTTGAATTTACAGTTCAAATGTTCCCCCCCCCCCCCCTAGGAGCTCATATAGGGGTGGGGGGGATTTCCCCCCCTCCCATTTCCCTGTGTACGCCCTTGAATATTCTCTTTAATGAAAACAAACAAAAATCATAAAAAATAATAATTTAAAAAGAATGAAAAGAAATTAAATAAAATCAACTGCTAAGTTTGTTCAAATATTTTTCGCAGACAAATACTCAGAAGTCAATATTTAATCTGATTGAATTGGAAAGGGAAAAATCTCATCAAATCTTGAAAATGTTATTTTCTTTGATTTTTGCAAAACTTGAGTCTGTAAATCCTAGGTTGAAGGATGAGTATTGGAAGAGTATATCAGAGATTATAGTTAGGAATGGCTATCATTTTTAGTTTAGTCCTTCAACAAATGTAAGGCTATTTTTAAAGAGGTATAAAAAAGGTCTTTTTCTAAAGGAATTGAGTCTTTGTAAAAAACTCTGATTTTCTAACTATATTTTTTTTCCACCTGATGGTGTAAACCTTTGATACTTCAAACTAAGATTCTTTCATCTAACATAATTCATAGTTTAAAATATCTAAGGTCTACGGAATTGGGTTGCAAAGATCTAGAGATTTTAAAATCATAGTTTGTGATAAAGACTATTTATTCTCTCACATTGGTACCCATAAAAGCTTTGTATGATCTAGTAAATATTAGATTACAGCAATTTTAATTTTCAATCATGGTTATCATAAAACTTTAAAAAATCTTGATGTTAAACAACTAACCTAAACCAAATAGATTATCAAGTACAATAGGAAGCACTAGAGAAATGGACCAATTATACATGACGTCACAAGTGTCAAATTTAACCAAGAAAACGAAATTTTCTCATATTAGTTGATATGCTTTCAAAGATTAGATAAAAAATTGTAATGACAGCAAATAAAGAACACACACGATTGCACTTATTTTATTGTAAGACAAGCACTTTATTCTAAAATCATCACTATTATTGATAATCTTTTCGAACACAAAAGCTGAATTTACACTTGTGACGTCAGCATACAGCTATACTGAGAGTGTGCAAATTCTAGGTTTCCATCTATTGTACTAGAATCTATTTGCCCATCTCTAGTTTTCCAAAGGATTGTGGGAGTATAGTAGGGATTACATTGGATTGAATTTAAATTAATCCTAATTTATACAAACAAGGAATAGAAAATACACAATGTAAGCATCACTAGGTAAAATTAACTGTTATTAATCTAGGTTTAGAATCTTATTTATTTATAAAAAAAGATTTTAAAAACAAAAATTATAACTTTTTATACCAATTTTGTCTGACAGTTACGCCAGAGTTATGCCGGGATTGTGTTTACATAATAAAAAAATCTACATGTGGTTGGTATTGGATTAAAAAATACCTTGAAATTACTGTGAATAGGGTTGTTAATTGTTATAAAAACGATCGAAAAAAAAAACTTTTTTGAAAACGATCTTTTTAATTTTTTCTTTGGCGTTTTAAAAACGAAACGAAAGTTTTTCAAAAAAAGTGGAAACGATCCATCCCTAATTGTGAAACAGACATTGCACCAAAAAAGTAACTTTATAGTTTAGTCGAGTGGAGTACAGGGTGTCCCACGAAACATGACAGTTAGTGAATAGTTTAAAATGTCTTCTTCCATAATTTATTTATTTGTTTGAGACCAAAGATTATGATAAGAAATACTAAATGGCAGTAAAACTGATATCATAGTAAAATTGATTTTAAACAAATATATATTTGAGTAAAAGATTTGGTTAACGAAATAAACTGCAAAAAGTCTTACATAACTAATACAGTATCATGGAAAAAGACATTAAAAAACTATTCACCAACTGACATGTTTCGTGGGACACCCTGTACATTAAAGAGTGCTCCGTAAAAGGAACGCTATAACACAGTAGGATATGGCATGGCAAGGAACGATAGAACACAGTAGGGTATGGCATGGCAAGGAATGATATAACACAGTAGGGTATGGCATGGCAAGGAATGATATAATACAGTAGGGTATGGCATGGCAAGGAATGATATAACACAGTAGGGTATGGCATGGCAGGGAACGATATAACACAGTAGGGTATGGATGATATAACACAGTAGGGTATGGCAAGGAATGATATAACACAGTAGGGTATGGCAAGGAATGATATAACACAGTAGGGTATGGCATGGCAAGGAATGATATAACACAGTAGGGTATGGCATGGCAAGGAACGATTTAACACAGTTGGGTATGGTATGGCAAGGAATGATATAACACAGTAGGGTATAGCATGGCAAGGAACGATTTAATACAGTAGGGTATGGCATGGCAAGGCATGATATAACACAGTAGGGTATGGCATGGCAAGGAATGATAGAACACAGTAGGGTATGGCATGGCAAGGAATGATATAATACAGTAGGGTATGGCATGGCAAGGAATGATATAAGACAGTAGGGTATGGCATGGCAAGGAATGATATAATACAGTAGGGTATTGGCAAGGAATGATATAACACAGTAGGGTATGGCAAGGCAAGGAACGATATAACACAGTAGGGTATGGATGATATAACACAGTAGGGTATGGCAAGGAATGATATAACACAGTAGGGTATGGCAAGGAATGATATAACACAGTAGGCTATGGCATGGCAGGGAATGATATAACACAGTAGGGTATGGCATGGCAAGGAATGATATAACACAGTAGGGTATGGCATTGCAACGAACGATATAACACAGTAGGGTATGGCAAGGCAATTAACGATATAACACAGTAGGGTATGGCATGGCAAGGAATGATATAACACAGTAGGGTATGGCAAGGCAAGGAATGATATAACACAGTAGGGTATGGCATGGCAAGGAACGATATAACATAGTAGGGTATGGCAAGGCAAAGAACGATATAACACAGTAGGGTGTGGCATGGCAAGGAATGATATAACACAGTAGGGTATGGCAAGGCAAGGAATGATAGAACACAGTAGGGTATGGCATAGCAAGGAATGATATAACACAGTAGGGTATGGCATGGCAAGGAATGATATAACACAGTAGGGTATGGCATGGCAAGGAACGATATAACACAGTAGGGTATGGTATGGCAAGGAAAAAATTACCTTTGCACCGCAGTTGAGTTGGCATTGCACTGAATCTTTGGAACATGTTGCCAAGTGAGTCTAAACAAATTAAATTTACATTTTTACATAACTCTCAAAGGTATTATATACTAGATTATGAAATGATTTTTTGATAAGAGAAAGTTAGGAGTGTTTACGACAGAGAGAAAGAATGAAATTGTCAGAAAAAAGATGTAATAGGTACTTTTGTGAATCAAATATGTAACTTGGGCAGAGGCGTATTTAGAAGGGGGCTATGGGGGCTAAGCCAACACCCCCTGGATCAGTGAAATCGATTAATTTCCTGGGGTTTTCAGGCCCCAACTAGTGCTGAGCCCCCCCCCCCTGGAAAGAAAAAGCTCCCCCTGGACAAATTCCTAACTACGCCCCTGAAATTGGGAGTGCAATCTTAAAATGCGTTGCCTAGAAAGATTTTTAATACAAATTACGCGGTATTATTTATATTATTAGCTGTAGCTACGTTTTATCATCTTTGCACTATCATTAGGAAATTAGTTCTAAATGAACGTGGATGTGTTGTGGCTGGAAATAATAAGATTAATTCTGTCATCTTTTCTCCATGGGAACTGGGTAGTGCTTTGAGACTAAATTTAACGTATATTTCTAACATGGTACAAGACTCTCTAAAAGCATGATTTGTGTCAGTGTGGCAAGTTCTATGGACTTAATTATATTTATTTAACGTTTAGAGTCAAGTCAAATGAAAAATAAAAATTGTCAAAAAGTTTATAATCATTCTAAACCAAGTCTAATTAAAGTAATTCATAATCCTTTTATTCAAGAGCAATAAATTAAACAAAATTTCTGTTATGTAATCGAATAAATTTGCCCTTGTGCGTGGACTATAATATCACAAAGTTGTTCAACTAAAGTCGCACAAACACCCTCTACTCCTGTTCAGTACAATGTGTGAAACTTGAAATTATAAATGTGATAGCAATGTTAAATTACATTAAAGGGACTGTTCTGGAAAATTAAAAGGTGGTAAAGGCTGAAACAGGAGTTGATCACCACCTTCATGAGTTCTGTCTGATATGCCTGTCTCGAGAAAACAGTTTTATATCAATTTCTCAAGACAGGGACATCAAATAGAACTCATCAAGGTCGCGAACAACTCCTTTTAGGTTTTAGGTTTTACCCCCTTAAATTTTTCCTGAACAGTCCCTTTAATATGCTTCATGTTTCTCTCTGTCTCGATCAACGTTATCATTATAAAATTGACTTTTAAAGTTATGTTTTCCTTGGAAAAAAATATCAAGCATTTATGATATTGAATGATATTAGGTCAGAACATGATTTGATTTGTTTAAACATGCGGCATATAATGTGCACTGTGCTGCTCTGTGTGTAATACCTGTAGCCTGCCTAGCTGACCTACCCAGCTACAACCAGATCCAGCCTGGACACAAGCAACCTAGCCAGTATCATTATTATTACTGTATTCAGTGTTACATTATTAGAGTTTTTATGTTATTTAGATATTAATATTGTTAAGTGCACATTTCTTCCCTTTGGTATTCTTCTATGGCTAAGCGTTAAAGCTTTTACTATTTGAGCGGGTTTGTGAACTTAAGTATTCACAAGTCAGGTATATTATCATTATTATTACTATTATTATTATTATTTTTATTATTATTATCATTATCATTATTATTATTGTTATCATTATCATTATCATTATTATTATTGTTATCATTATCATTATCTTTATATTTCCGCATTTTACCGTTTATTCAATCATTTAACATTATTTTTTTATTACTTTTGAATCCGTGAACAAAATAAAACATTGACAGAAAATAAGTTTTAAGTTTTTGTATAAGAGATAAAACCTCTTTTTTTGATGAGGACAACTTGAGGTCAAGCTCAACATCCTCGGATCTGACCAGCTCGGAGCACTGAAAAAAAGGGAATTATGACATAATTTTAACTTTAAATCATTTCATTGTTTTTTATTAAGCAATTATTCTTTTTTAAATTGAAATGTACGCTAAAGTTCGTTTAATTATAGTTAAAATTGTTCAGAAATAAACAGGTATGTTCTGAACATTACATTTTCATTCATTTTCTATTAATTGTTTTTTCTTCTGTTTTTTTTAATATAGTTCTATTAGATCTTTTTTGTAGAGTAAAAAAAAATAGGGATGGATATTCGATACCTCCCCCAACCCCCATACGATACCATAAGCAATAATGTGTTAATTTTTTATTTGTGTATGAAGGGGGAGATAGGTAGGTTATTTTTCAAAAATTATAATCCCTGTATAAAACTTCTGTTGCATGATTTATAATATTTTCTCATTGATAATTCAACATTGAAAATGGATATGTCTACATAGAAATGAAAAAAGCTTCCTTTCACTTTACAAAAGTTAAATTATATCTTTGAGCTCGACATATATTTGGTTCGTTGTAACATACAGAGGTACCCACAAAAGATAAGACTATAAAGACGACCCAAAACTCTAAAAATATGACGATTTTAAGCTTGAACTTTCATTTCTGCATTAAATTGAGTATTTTGATGGTTTACTAAATGATAAAGCACAAAAATAAACCATTTTTGTTCTACAAGGAACCCTGAATGCAAGAAATGCAGAATTTGATTGCGAAAATTTCGATTTTAAAAATAACAGAAATTGTGTTTCTAAAACTGGACATAGTTCGGTGATGAAAGTTGGGGCATTAATTGATTTTATTATTTTGATTTCTATTTTTTAGATACATAAAGTTTGAACAATAATAGTGCAAAGAGAATAAAATGTAGACAGTGGTAAAGTGCACTTTAAAACAAATTAATGTACTTATTCCATTTCCGATTTTAAACCTTCTTTATTTCTATGTTATTAGCTTAAAAATGGTTAAAACGTCAATGGGGGACTACGGTTCATTTTCCCAAGTGTAGGGTGGGGGCAGTGCCCCTTTGCCCCCCTCCCCCCTTCATTTTACCGGTAATATATTCGGAGAAATTTCGCAAGGAATATCCGTCTGCGCAGTAGAAATGCGTACATCAATTAGTGAGTATGTGATTGCGTAGATTTGCGTAATATGCGTCCTTGAGATGATTTCACGATATGTGCAAAAACAATCCATATACGCACAACATGAGAAGTCGGTAAGAACNGTTCTCCAACCGGGGCTGAGCTCCCAACTGGAAAGTTAACAATTGTGAAAGACCCCCCCCCCTGGGACAAATTTCTGTAAACGCCCCTGTACATATATATAGGCGTGGTAGCTCATAAATAACAAAAAAAAAATCTTTAAAATTTTATTAACAATTCCTTCCAAATTTAGGTTGTGTTGAGTCATAGGTTGGGGTAAACCAGTGCATAGAGCTATACCAAATTATTTAAAAATAAACTTTAATAATACTTACATAAAACCCGTTTAAAATTAATGTTTAAACTTGTATAGTTTGGATTATTAAACCTCAAACCAAAAAGATATATAATAACTCTCCTAATGAATAATTACTGCAAAATATTGCGTTGATTATTACAGTTAGTAAGAAGTGTTAAATAAAAAAAATAATTTTATATTTTTTTTTTAGTTTAAAAATTGTCAGCTATTAAATTAAGCTACTTAACTAGCACCCCGGACTAACCAGAGTGAGAAGCATTCTGTTTCTTTATTTGAAATCAAACGTATTTTGGTCTATAATTCAACAACCTTTAAACTTACGGATTCGTTTATTTTATACTTTTTTATTCAAAACGTATATACCGACAAAAAAAAGTATGAAGAAAAAAGCCTAAAAAGTTATGTATAAGAGGTCAAATTGTGATCGAAGGTCACAGCTTTCTGAAATATTGACAGAACCGTTAAATCCACGTAAACTTTCCCACTTCTAAACTAAACATAACATTATAATTTACATAAAAATCAACCTTCTTAAAGTTTTAAAAACTGTAAAATCTATTTCGTTTTGGAACACATGTTTTTGGAGTTGTAAATCCGCAACTTTTTGGCATAAAAATTAGCAATCAATTAGATTGCATCTACAGGGTTGCAATGTAAGTATCAGGGAGTTAAAAGTGGTATAATTGTGTTCAAAAGTTGGAAAAATATATCTATTTTAATATTTGTTTATGCTTTAAAATATAAACAAACAAGCCCTATAGGATAAATCCGTTGAACCATAAAATTATTAGATGTTTAATTCTATTATTATTCTCAATTCTTTGCAACCAAAACAATACAACAATTACACATTAAAACTAGTGTTTAAATTAAACATAAACCTTGTAAGAAGTAATATAAATACAATTTTCATAATTAGATCGTTATTGTGGGCCCCGCCCGTTAATACGGGGTGGGGGGGGGGTATAGGAGGGATATAGGTTGGGTTTTATTAATTCATCCCTATTAACCCTGATTCAAGGGAGGGGGGATACAAACTTAATCCTTCCTCAGTATTATATTTGTGATACAGATTAAGATGGTCAGATTAACGAAATAGGTCTAAATTGAATAATTCATTAATTCATTTATGAAACACAGGGTGACATTAAAAGGGATAAGATTTTAACAACGAGTCTTGATCAGAAAACAGTTTTACCCACCCACCCCACCCCCGCTGTCCATTTAGTATTCAATTTCGGATGAGAATAATTCAATTGTATGAACTAATTGAGAGTAATTAAAAAATGTAATCCTCATCAAATTCTTAGAATGAATCGAATAATATTTCTGATTACACAATTATTGAATTTTAACTTTTTTCACTTTTTATTTTCTTTGAAAGCTTGCAGAAAATACAAATGGAGCCTCTCTTTCACGTTTGAATTAAAGAAGGGGAGAGCAAGCAGGTTACTTGGGCATTAATAGTTTCCAGGGGGGGGGGGGGTTCAACCCCCTTGTATATTTATAAATGGAAAAGTGTGTTTGAATCTTTGTTCAAATTATTTCCGAGAATTGAATTGAATGCTTTGCACATTTTCATAAAACAGTGTGTACTTCTTATCATCTTTAAACCCCTTTAACTTGAATTGAAAAATGTAAATGGTTAATACCCGGAAAATTCAACATTATTTAGCACCGAAATAAGTGCTGCGTAACCGAAAGACGAGTCAGATTTCGTAGATAAATACCTGGTATTTATATTCTGATGAGTTGACGTGATAAACTCCGAAATCTTGAGCTCCGGGAGATGACTCTGAGTAGTACAGTGGTTCGTGATAAGCGGAGTCATCTTGATCCGACCCTGTGTACTGTACAGGGGACACGGAGTAGTTTAAACCAGAACCAGAACTCCCGGAGTAGAGGAGGGGGGAGCTGACCCCCTCTCCATCAGATCCTAGACCGTAGGGGAGCGGGGACTGATAGGGGGACACACCCCCATCGCTGGATTGTGATCTAGAGCTTCTTACACACTGCAAACTCATTTTTATTTAATTTATTCACAAAATGTTGAAAACAGAGCTTCTCAAAGTAATCATGTTAGTAGTGTACAAGTATGTTTAAGACTAATCACGTTTTCTGTTGAAATCATTGATCAGAGCGCTGGGTTGTAACGTCCGAACTGTGTGGGAACTAAAATTGAACTGTACTACTACTGTAAACTTTAAACATTGTAGTTCAGCTACTAGGCTACTCTGCTCCTGCGTTTCTATACCGATTTGTCATCTATCTGTGGTGGGAAAATATAGTCATGCGCAACGATATTCGTCTGTCGTCATCTTTCATTCTCTTACTCCTTCTCCATCCATCCTTTCCATACAAAAATAGTTTTCTAGGACAGACTCCGTAGTTCATCCATTTGATGTTTCTGCTTTAATATTCTAATTATCTTCTTTTTTAAAATTTATTCAACCAGAAAGATTTTCACAGAACTTCAAATTTTCTTAAATTTAAAAGATGATAAATATTTTTTTTAAATGTACAATTAAAAAATTCTGAGCCAACCACTCAAACTTATCTCCACAAAAATTTAAACATTTTTTGACTTTTAAAAACTAAATGATAAGAAAGAACAAAAATATTTTAGAAAAAGTAGAATTCTTATGTTATTTGTGCCACTTTCTAATATATATTATAATGTCAAAATGATTGGGCACAATTATTTTGTGGTATCATCCCAACTCTGGTTGTCTCCGGGAAGGTTTAAAGTCTGTTGAAGAAATTGGAAAATTTTCCCTGTAAATGTAAATTATGCTAACATAGTTTTTATGTGTAATTACATATGATTACAGATATTACATGTTTTTACATATGTTACGGCGTTACATGTTTTCAGATTGGTTTTTAGAAAACATAATTTCAATTCAATTTAGAAAATACAGCTATATGGGAACATTTCTCAGATTTGATTTGAAAACTTTTGATCTTAAGAATTTTCTTTTTAAATTGAAAGGAATAACTCTAAAGATTTATTTACTCGTGATTGTAATCTTTGAGATTTTTCAAAAATAGTTATCATAAATTGTACATAGTACATAGTACATGGAAAAAAAGAAAATAAATTATAGAATGGTTTGAGAATTCTATACGATTTTGTCTACATTTTTTGACAGGTGTTAAGCCACCATACTATGGGCTTAAAATATCTATGATACTCCTTGAGACATCACACTGTAACTTTATGAAAACGGTCGTTTTTGGAAAAAAATTACATGCAACTTTAATGAATGTCGTCTTACATGAAGTTTAACAGTTGTGGGGGAGTTAAAACTCCTTGATATTTTCTTAAAAACTACTCAATGATAAGAACAGATGCCCTTCAGGTCGGTTTCCTCTCTTCGTTAACGAAGGTTCGTCGTTAACGAAGCTTCGTCGTTAACAATCGTTAACGAAGGGTCGTCGTTTTGAAAAACGAACGTTTTAGAAACGACCATTTTTAAAAAACAAACTTTTTAAAAAAACAATCGTTTTTAAAAACGATCGTTTCGTTTTCGATTTTTCTTCGTCGTTTTCATAACGAAACGATCGTTTTTCTGAAAAAGGAAAACGTTAACATCCCTAATCACACTTATAGTCATGATCTGCTTAAGTTGATCAGAAATTCCTACAAGCCTCATAAACTCTCGACTGGAATCTACTCTTTCAGATCTTCATCTCAAGTATTTCTGTGCTCTGGATGTAGGGTACACCGTTCAATCGAAAAAGGTTGACCGAAATTATTTTATTCAAAACAACAAAATGTTTACAACATAATGAAGAATATATCGAATAATATAAACACATTTAATCATAGAATAAAAGAAATATCAAGATTCATTATTTACTGGACTAAAAATTCCGACATTTGTCGCGTAACAACGGGTTATTTTAATTTGATCCAGTAACAAAAAGAAACAAATGATATGATAAAATAAGGAATTTTTCAATTTGTCTGTATTTACCATCTCTTGTGGTGAATATAATATAAAGTACAGTAAGACAAATAATATTTGTGGTTTCCACATTAAAGATCATTGTTTTGTTACAACCCAAAAATATAATTTTCTTAGTTCATCATGAGGTAAGACGCAGTTAGATATTATGATGTTTAAATCAGTTAGGATCTCATGTATTTTAGAACAATCCCAAAAGAGGTTAGAGATCGATTCTCTGGGTGCTGGCGTTAGATTGCCCAGTTTGCAACATTGTCAGGTTGAGTCATAGTTTTGAACGAAACGAGCAATTATAGCGTTGTGTTATACAGATTGTGACGTGAAGTTAAAAATAAAGCACCGTAGGTTAATTTGAGTTTTGTATTTTTGAATGTTTTATTAAAGTTGCAATCTCTCTCCGAGTCTAAAGAGTTATCGTTTGCCAAGGCCTTGTTCTTTAAGATCTTGTTCTTTAAGATCTTGTTCTTTCAGATCTTGTTCTTTCAGATCTTGTTCTATAAGATCTTTTTATTTAAGATCTTGCTGTTTAAGATCTTGTTCTGATCTTGTTCTTTAAGATCTTCTTTAAGATCTTATTCTTTAAGATCTTGTTCTTTAAGATCTTGTTCTTTAAGATCTTGTTCTTTAAGATCTTGTTCTTTAAGATCTTGTTCTGATCTTGTTCTTTAAGATCTTGTTCTTTATAATCTTGTTCTTTAAGATCTTGTTCTTTAAGATCTTGTTCTTTAAGATCTTGTTCTTTAAGATCTTGTTCTTTAATCTTGTTCTTTAAGATCTTGTTCTGATCTTGTTCTTTAAGATCTTGTTCTTTATAATCTTGTTCTTTAAGATCTTGTTCTTTAAGATCTTGTTCTTCAAGATCTTGTTCTTTAAGATCTTGTTCTACAGTTTCCCACACAGCCTCAATTTCTCCGCTATTTTAAACTTTCCTTTCCGAAAACTGCCTTTAATAAATTTTCTAAAAAACGTCATGAACAGTGTACATACTTTATCCTTATTCTCTACCATCTTTCTACACATTCTATGATGGACCTATCTCAGATTGAATATTTTGGGGGCATTAAGTTGAAACCCTAGGTAATTGCTAAAGTTGCCTCCGAAAAATATTACTGTCATTAATATCAACAAGGTTGATAAATCATAATTTCCTAACCGATAGATTATGAGGTGTGAGGTTTCCTCTGAAGTGGTTCATATTTAACTTTTCTCTCTAAACGCAGCAAATCATTGTCATATATTCTTAAATCAAGGAAATTACCATTTGTTGACCAATATACATTGTGGAAATTCCTAATACAAATAGCTAATTCCTTACACAGTGAATTTTCAAGAATTGAGCTTTTCAGGTCAAAAGGATAATCTTGCAAAAATGTTTTTGTATTTCCTTGGTCCAAAAGTCATTGCTTGAAATAGATTTGTGATAGAAAGCGACTTTTATCGCCAACAGAAAAATCCGCAAATTGTTTTATTTTGTAATAAATAGCGTAGTAAACCCTAAATTTGTAAACCTGAATATATTATGTTGTATATTATCTGTAACCTAACTACGCTTGTTAAACCTATCGGTCCTTATCATTAATTACGTTCATTGTATTAAAACTTAACTTAAATAAGGTTATTTACTTAACCTGTACCATAAAACTCAAATATACTTTAGTTCGAATTAGACTCTGCTTCATTACGGTATTAGAGTAATCCATCCTCATGTAGCGAACGAGACAGACCTGAGTTGTATCGGTATCGGTATATATATAGACTAGAAAATACAGAGAGTATTGTATCTGGATTGATACATGCATTCTGAACAATACAACACCGTTGGAAGGATATGAGCGAAAATATAGCTTTATTCAAAACATAAATTAGTTACTATAAAGAGGACGCACTAGAATTTACGATCAATGAGAACTTTTTGGACGCACAAAACAAAATAGATGATTTTCGCAGATTTTTAACAAAAAAAATAGAATATTGATTTATATCTAATCTATATATATAGAGAGCTGTTGATTTATATTCAATCTATATATGTACTGAAATATTATTCTCAAGAATTATAATAGATTTATTTTATGAGATTAGACTAAATTATTTTTTATCTGAGTTTAGTTTCAGGTTGGATTGTTCTCAAGGTTGAACAGGATATCCTCCTGTGTCACAATACTACAACCAGTTTAACCCCTATTGGATCGGAGACAAAGATTCCCCCCCCATCCCCATCCTTCCCTATGGAAAATATATCAATAGAACTTAATTTACATTGTTTTTATTGGATATAGAACAATTCTAAAATGTTATATTTTCTTCGACATTTTTTCCAGGCGATAAAATAAATTTTATAAAACTGTATAATCATTTCCTATGTTTCGTAATTTACTAGTGCAGTGTCTCACCCTTCACATCCCCTCCCTCGTAATTTNATTATATTATTATATTATTATATTATTATATTATTATATTATTATTATATTGGGTCAAAATTTCCATTAACCGAGGTCACCGTTACACACGAATATACATTATTGAATCAGAATATATATTCTCTTTCAGTATTTTATTTCTCTTTCTTATTCTCTTTCAGTATCTTATTTCTCTTTCTCTTTCTTATTCTCTTTCAGTATCTTTATATTTCTGTTTCGCTTTCTTATTCTCTTTCAGTATTTTATTTCTGTTTCTCATTTTTATTCTCATTCAGTATCTTATTTCTGTTTATCTTTCTTATTCTCTTTCAGCATTTTATTTCTGTTTCTCTTTCTTATTCTCTTTCAGTATTTTATTTCTCTTTCTCTTTCTAATCTCTTTCAGTATGTTATTTCTTTTTCTCTTTCTTATTCTCTTTCAGTATGTTATTTCTGTTTCTCTTTCTTATTCTCCTTCAGTATTTTATTTCTCTTTCTCTTTCTTATTCTCTTTCAGTATTTTATTTCTCTTTCTCTTTCTTATTCTCTTTCAGTATTTTATTTCTGTTTATCTTTCTTATTCTCTTTCAGTATTTTATTTCTGTTTCTCTTTCTTATTCTCTTTCAGTATGTTATTTCTGTTTCTCTTTTTTATTCTCTTTCAGTATGTTATTTCTGTTTCTCTTTCTTATTCTCTTTCAGTATCTTATTTCTGTTTCTCTTTTTTATTCTCTTTCAGTATGTTATTTCTGTTTCTTTTTCTTATTCTCTTTCAGTATCTTATTTCTGTTTCTCTTTCTTATTCTCTTTCAGTATCTTATTTCTGTTTCTCTTTCTTATTCTCTTCCAGTATCTTATTTCTGTTTCTCTTTCTTATTCTCTTTCAGTATCTTATTTCTGTTTTTCTTTCTTATTCTCATTCAGTATTTTCTTTCTGTTTCTCTTTCTTATTCTCTTTCAGTATCTTAGTTCTCTTTTTCTTTCTTATTCTCATTCAGTATCTTATTTCTGTTTCTCTTTCTTATTCTCATTCAGTATTTCATTTCTGTTTCTTTTTCTTATTCTCTTTCAGTATCTTATTTCTGTTTCTTTTTCTTATTCTCTTTCAGTATTTTATTTCTTTTTCTCATTTTTATTCTCATTCAGTATCTTATTTCTGTTTCTTTATCTTATTCTCATTCAGTATCTTATTTCTGTTTCTCTTCCTTATTCTCTTCCAGTATATTATTTCTGTTTCTCATTTTTATTCTCATTCAGTATCTTATTTCTGTTTCTTTATCTTATTCTCATTCAGTATCTTATTTCTGTTTCTATTCCTTTTTCTGTGACTTTTTCTGTTTCCATGTAGATCTTGTTTCTGTATCTTGTTTCTGTTTTTTGTTTTGATTCCATTTATAGTCTTGATTCTGTATCTTTTCTGTTTCTGTTTCTGTTTCTGTTTCTGTTTCTGTATCATATATTCTTATTATCATTATATTATCAATATTAGAGTTAGGAAGCGCCACTGTTATCAATAACATGCAAATATCATTGATGCAACATGCCTTAGATTGTTTGTCTTTTTATCAAGATATTTAAATTGTATAAAATGTAGCGGTTTAACAGTTATTTGTGAATTCAGGGCAACAAAGGAAATCATGCTAATCTTTTAATATTTCAATGAAAACTCATTTTTCACAAATATTTCCTCTTGTTATTTTTAACAAAACTTTAAATGGGGGGGGGGTGCAACCCAGGACTAGAAGTTTTCTGCTGTAGTAGTAACTAAACTACTAGTACTAGTAGGGAATTGATCAGCTGATGGTTAAGACGTGAAACAATACTTACTCCGGGTGTAAGACAAAGTATTGACTCCGGGTACTTGTTTACAGCCGGTAGGACGGACAATATTTACTCCGGGTACCAGAAACAGCACTATGAATCTAACAGGAAGATAATCAGAGAAATATAACCTGTAAACAACAATTCTAAACCCATTTTAAGCCGTCTAACATCGAAATTGATGAGGATATATCAAAACAAAGTTTTAGATGTTTGAACCAAAAATTCAAGAAGAACAAATATAAAGAACAGAAATGTTTAGAAAAGAGCTCAATTAGATTAACTTTTTTTTAAGAAAGCATTTGTAGGCGCATAAATAGTTAAAAGGGTCTTCGGCCACGGGTTAGGTCAAGTTAAGACATTTTCTGTAAGATCCATGTACAAAATTGACAGAAAGGGGGGGGCTGGGGCTGGGGGGGTCCAAAAATTGTTCTCTAGGAATATACCTAGTTAAAATGATTAAAAAGTTTTTCTAGACATTTTTAAACAAAGAGTTGTGTTACTTCATATTCGTTTTCCAGATTTCGGATTAAATAAAGACAATTTTTGGGGTTAAAGTTGATTATCTGAACCACAGGTTGTATTCTACTCATCCTTCTCCAGCTTGTCCCTCATCAAACCCTCTCCAGGTTCCAGGCTAACCAGGAGTCTAACCAGGAGCTGAACCAGGAGCGGGAACAGGAGCAGCACCAGGAGCTGAACCAGGAGCTGAACCAGGAGCTGAACCAGGAGCTGAACCAGGAGCTGAACCAGGAGCTGAACCAGAAGCTGAACCAGAAGCTGAACCAGGAGCTGAACCAGGAGCTGAACCAGGATATAAACCAGGAGCAGCACCAGGAGCTGAATCAGGAGCTGAACCAGGAGCTAAATCAGGAGCTGAACCAGGAGTTGAACCAAAAGGTTTACACAGAGGAAGGCGGAGCAAAGATCTTACTGAAGAATGGCGGCGGAGTGATGAACGAAAGGCGGAAGGTTGACAGCGGAGTAAGTTGTCAGGATGAGAAAGGAAACCCTGTGGATTGGTGGATTGCTTATAAACTACCACAGTCAGTAAATTTTTAACAAAATAAATCTAATTTCAATTTTAAAGATTTATTTCAACTTTTTCTTTTTCATTTTTAAACATTCATTGAGATACGTACATTGAGATTTCCAGTAATTGCCAAGCTCACAACAATACCTGCTAAACCTATATCTCTGCAAAATAATGTGGAAGATATTTTTGTTTTTATAGTCTAAAACTTAGAACCATGGATATCTTTTACAGTCTTTGTCGTACAAGCTTTGTTAGGGTGGATTTCTAAATAGGGCATGTTCTGAATCGGGCATGTTATGAATTGGGTATGTTATGAATCAGGCATGTTCTGAATCGGGCATGTTCTGAATCGGGCATATTATGAATCTGGCATGTTCTGAATCTGGCATGTTCTGAATCGGGCATGTTCTGAATCGGGCATGTTCTGAATCGGGCATGTTCTGAATCTGGCATGTTCTGAATCTGGCATGCCTTTATAAAAAAGAATATTATTAAAAATAACCTCTACAGTTCCTTAGATATGTTTTAAAAGAATAAAATTAATAAATCATTGAAAATCTAAAATCATTAATTTTTGATTAGATGGTATATTTTAGGCCCAGTATTAAGCAGAGAAAATCTGGGAGAAAGAATGAGTTTATAAACAATGGAACTGCTTATACATATATTCTCTCAACACAGGAAGAAAAGGTGAAAATCGATTTGCACATGCATGACAATTATGGATTAACTATTAAGACCAGAACAACTTTGAAGCGTTTTGACTTTTAGTTTCGACAATCCAGCACACTCATAACTTGTAATTCTTGAAATGAACACTTCGATGCTGCAAATCGCTCGTTGTTTACATTATCCTAATTCTTGTCGTTTTGGTGCATGTAAGTATTTAATATGTTTTCCACAAGCAGGTGGTCAAAGTTGTAAAAAATCTCAGCAGTTAGCGAAATTTGTTTGACACTCTATATGACACATTGACAGCAAATAAAAAAGAAACTAACGAAAAATTAGTTTCTTGTTTGACACCCTGTGACATCTTTGAGCAGTTAAACCTTCATAGCACTGTAAACTCCAGTTCATTTCAAGTCCTGGGTCGGCCTTTTCCCAGTTAGAGCAAGCTGTACAGTACAATTAAAGACAATGTAAGGCAAGCCTGGACAGTACAATTAAAGACAATGTACGGCAAGCCTGTACAGTACAATTAAAGACTATGTACGGCAAGCCTGGATAGTACACCAAATGAGTGATCCCCTTCTAGTAAAGTTTATGTGATATAATAGCAGATAGAAGAGAAGATAAAGAATAAATTATTAAAAACTTTTGTTTTGGGACACCCTGTGCCAGAAAAGTTATTAAATAAAAGTTTGATAAGAATGAAAATATGAAACTGAACTAAACAAACAAACAAACTTTTAGATTGTCAAAATTCAAAACTTGAATATTTTTAAAAAGAATGGAAATTCTAGAAAATGATATTTCAAAAAAAAAAAATTTTTAAATCTAGGAGAAACAATTTTTTTTATATGTACAAAATATGTTTATCTGAACGAACTATGTTTATATGTACAAAATATGTCTCAATTTGCGTCGATAATAATCCAAATTACCCGAAGTTAATTTTGCATTTATCATTGCATTAATTTAATAATTTTTAGAACTGGATTTTATCTGAAAACTCTATTGAAGACGGCACATCTTTACCTGGACGAAGCCTTACTCCACTCTACTCTGGATCTAAGGTTTTTAATGTTTATTTTTTTACGAAATATTCTAACATAATTAATTTAATCCATCTTTAAAACTCAAAATGTGTCAAAAGAATTTTAAGACTAATCTTAAATAAGAATAATTAAAATAAATTTGAGAAAATTATGTAAAAAAGAAATTTGAAGAAACAATTTCAAAAAAGAATTGCTTGATTACCATGATTATTTTTTTCCTAGACCAGAAACAGACGAAAAAAAATCTCATGAAAAAGTAATCACAGTTCACAGATCTTAAAAAAGTTAATTCATATCCTTTGTATGTGCAAAGCTGAAAACTCTAGACTGGTGGATATTGAGATCAATTCTTCTTAACCTCCAGATTAAATAATGCTTGTTCTCCTCTTGTTATTAATCTCCAGATTAATTAACCGATCGGGATTAAGAATATCCCATTCTAAAGTTTTCAGCTCAGTACAACCAAAAGGGAAAAAGATTGACGAAACTAATCTAAAAAACTTCACCTTTTAAGATCTGTGGTTACTTTTTTATGAGCTTTTTATAACCTGTCTCTAATCGAATAGTGGATTATTATTCTATTAAATGTTATTTAGGATATTTTAACACTGTTATACAATAATGAACTATGTTCAGGATATTTTAACACTGTTATAAAATAATGAACTATGTTCAGGATATTTTAAACACCTGGTATACAATAATGAACTATGTTCAGGATATTTTAACCCTGGTATACAATGATGAACTATGTTCAGGATATTTTAACCCTTCTATACAATGATGAACTATGTTCAGGATATTTCAACCCTGGTATACAATGATGAACTATGTTCAGGATATTTTAACCTTGTTATACAATGATGAACTATGTTCAGGATATTTTAACCCTTTTTTACAATGATGAACTATGTTCAGGATATTTTAACACTTTTATACAATAATGAACTATGTTCAGGATATTTTAACCCTGTTATACAATGATGAACTATGTTCAGGATATTTTAACCTTGTTATACAATGATAAACTATATGTTTAGGATATTTTAACCCTGTCATACAATGATGAACTATGTTCAGGATATTTTAACCCTGGTATACAATGATGAACTATGTTCAGGATATTATAACCCTGGTATACAATGATGAACTATGTTCAGGATATTTTAAACACTGTTATACAATAATGAACTATATGTTCAGGATATTTTAACACTGTTATACAATAATGAACTATGTTCAGGATATTTTAAACACTGTTATACAATAATGAACTATATGTTCAGGATATTTTAACCTTGTTATACAATGATGAACTATGTTTAGGATATTTTAACCCTGTTATACAATAATGAACTATGTTTAGGATATTTTAACCCTGTTATACAATGATGAACTATGTTCAGGATATTTTAATCCTTCTATACAATGATGAACTATGTTTAGGATATTTTAACCCTGTTATACAATGATGAACTATATTTAGGATATTTTAACCCTTCTATACAATGATGAACTATGTTCAGGATATTTTAACCCTGGTATGCAATGATGAACTATATGTTAAGGTTATTTTAACCCTGTTATACAATGATGAACTATATGTTTAGGATATTTTAACCCTTCTATACAATGATGAACTATGTTCAGGATATTTTAACCCTTCTATACAATGATGAACTATGTTCAGGATATTTTAACCCTGGTATGCAATGATGAACTGTTAAAAAATGATAAACTATGTTCAGGATATTTTAACCCTGTTATACAATGATGAACTATTTTCAGGATATTTTAACCCTTCTATACAATGATGAACTATGTTCAGGATATTTTAACCCTGGTATGCAATGATGAACTATATGTTAAGGTTATTTTAACCCTGTTATACAATGATGAACTATATGTTTAGGATATTTTAACCCTTCTATACAATGCTGAACTATATGTTTAGGATATTTTAACCCTGATATACAATGATGAACTATGTTTAGGATATTTTAGCCCTGTTATACAATGCTGAACTATGTTCAGAATATTTTAACCCTGTTATACAATGATGAACTATATGTCCAGGATATTTTAACCCTGGTATACAATGATGAACTATGTTCAGGATATTTTAACCTTGTTATACAATGATAAACTATATGTTTAGGATATTTTAACCCTGTCATACAATGATGAACTATGTTCAGGATATTTTAACCCTGGTATACAATGATGAACTATGTTCAGGATATTTTAACCCTGTTATACAATAATGAACTATGTTTAGGATATTTTAACCCTGTTATACAATCATGAACTATGTTCAGGATATTTTAACCCTGTTATACAATGATGAACTATGTTCAGGATATTTTAACCCTGTTATACAATGATGAACACCCAGACGGTCCTACAAGCTTTGATCTAGGACACACTAAGGTACCATTTAACAACAACTTCATATCATTAACGAAATTTGAAATAATTTTATTATTATTATTTAAATCATATTTCAGTTTTCAAAAGATTAATGTTTTTGAAATATGTAAATAGATTGTTTTTTACTGTCAATATTATTATAAATAGTAATATTATTATTATTGTCATTATTATTATTATTATCATTTTCCTTATCGTTATTATTATTATTATTATTATCATTATTATCATCATTATTATTATCATTATCATTATCATTATCATTATTATTATTATTATCATTATCATTATCATATTAAAGATTTTTGTGTACCATAATTTTTAAGTTTATCACTAAAACCATACAAATCATCAACAGTTCTTCAGCTATTATAAGAATCTTTTAAACTGACATCTGATTGTTTTATCAGGGTTTAATATTGGGAGATGAGACCAACTCTATTTGGCTTATCCATTCAGTTCCTCATTATCCACCTTATCCAAACCTAACATATGGATATCCACACACTGGGCACAGGTATTTGGCTTATCCATTCAGTTCCTCATTATCCACCTTATCCAAACCTAGCATATGGATATCCACACACTGGGCATAGGTATTTGGCTTATCCATTCAGTTCCTCATTATCCACCTTATCCAAACCTAACATATGGATATCCACACAATGGCGGCATTTCCTAAGATTATTTCAAAATTAAAAGTTTAAATCGAATTCAAAATTTTTAATTTCAAATTAATATTTTCAGATACGGACAAAGCTTGATGTGTCTAAATATCCCCACGAGTAGTTTGGACAGTATAGGTATAATTTTTATTCCATTTATGTAAAAAAACAAACATTATTTTATATATTAATTTTAAAATTTAAACTGTAGGTATTTAAAAAGTACGACATAACTAGATTTGAACATTAAATGTGTCTTCGGAACCTTTTAATTTCATAATAAATCATAAGAATGCTGAATTGAGTAATAACAATAGAAAATTATAAAAAAAAAATTTAATAAAAATGAAAATTCAATGTTTACAAACGTTTGTACATAAGGCACTCAACTACTGTACAACCAGCCGTACCTGTACGGGGTTCACCTACCAGACTGGGCGGGACAGTACAAGGCACTTGTTGCCGCGGCTCAGGGAAACCATGTTAGGTGAGATTAAACTCAAAAATTCAAAACGGCTGAACTGATTGGGCCCAAATCAATTGAGTCTTTCCTGCAAACTATTGATTTTTAATCTCTGTCTTTGCAACCGAATATCGTAGACCTTGTATATTTCAAACTAAGAATTCTGTTAAATCAAATTTTAAAGGTCTATAACACAGTTCATGCATCAAAGAAATAGGGATCAGCAAATTTTAGTTTGTGGCAAAGACTCAATTCCTTTGTTTGACAACTAAAATGACTCCAGTGAAGGTTTATGAACTCTTAAAATCAAAAATTTTAGGTTGAAAACATTTTTAAAATGCACAAATTTAAGCAATAAAATCCACGAAAATTTAATTTAATTCAGAAAAATGAAGACTTAAACTGTAAAAGGCTAAACAAGATTATTAGAAAAAGATAAATGATTAATTCTGTATTATGATCAAAATGACATCTCTGTCTGAGAATGTCTAAATTAATCCCTACTGTAAATACAGGGTTACCCACAAAAATGAGCTTTAATGGCGGCTTACAATTCTTTGAATATAATCACCTAAAAATTTTATTTCTATTGATTGAATTGAAAGAATGAAGTCTCATCCTTTGTGGTTAACCCTGTACAACACTTTTTACCATGCCGTTCGTATAATACTGTATAACAATGAATAACTTATTTTATACTATTATTAAGGAAAGCTCCATTCTTCAAAATGGAGTCTTTAAATACAGCTGCTGGTATACAGCTCACTAGCTTCGCTAAGAGTTCAAAATTTGGAAAGGATTTATACGCAGACTTGGTGGCTCCAGTGCTCCAGGCTCCATTATTAGGTTAGTAGGCTGATTATTAGGTTAGCAGGCTATATTATTAGGTTAGTAGCTCCATTTTTATGTTCGTAGGCTCCATGATTAGGTGAGTAGGCTCCAGTATTAGGTTAGTAGCTATTTTGTCGGGAAATTAGGCTCAATTCCACAATAAGGACGGTATACGTCGACTCCATTCGATCTTTATCATTAGGATTTCAGGCTCCATTATTTAGATAGTGGGCTCCATCATTAGTTCACCATTCTAAGGTAGCAAGCTCCATTACTAAGTAGTTGACTACATTTTTAGTGCATTTTCTAATCTTACACTGACACTTGCAGGGGAAAAAAATTATTCGCTCTTTTATAATTTTTAAACTTCATAAAAGAAAAATGTTGAAAATATTAATTGTGAAATATATCATTGCCAAAATTAAAAAAAAAACACATGAAAGTTCATGATTAACAATAGAAATAATCAGAAAATGGTTTACCCCTCTCCCCCAGAGGGGGGTGGATGGCAATCAATTACCTCCACCCACCCCCGAGTGAAATTATGGGGGGGATGGGAATGTACCCCCTGAATTTTGACAACCCACTATCTTAAATCCTGAAACCGTCTTGCCCCATTCTCATCCAAAGAAAGCTTAAACCCTCAAAAAATAATCATTCAAATAATTCGGCCTGCCAATCTTCCTTCATTATTTCAATATATCTAATAACAACAATTATTAATAATAAACGATAAGTAAGATTTTCAAAATCTAATTAATTAATCAATTTTATTTAATTCTTTGAAATCTAAATCAATTTTATACGTACAAGGTATAAAAGACAATATTTAAAGTCGTATTTAAATATTTAGTTAAGAGCACCATGTATGTAAAATGTACATTCTATATATGTACACATGGTTGGTAAATGTACTAAAGCATGTATCCTTTCAAGTCGTCTATCAATTCCCGTGATTATTTGGACACCCTGTACTTGAACCACTCTTTTTCTTTATCATTATTGGAACACCACAGCTTGAACCACTTTTTTTCTTAATCATTATTGAATAAATTTGAGCACTGTTATATAAATTTGAGCACTGTTATATAAATTGGAGCACTGTTAAATAAATTGGAGCACTGTTAAATAAATTGGAGCACTGTTAACTAAATTTATGCCCTTTTGAACAAATCGAAGCCCATTTTATATAAGAAACTTTTCACTATTAACGAAAAATTATATTTTTTTTCAGTTTAAACAGAGCTAGATTATAAGTCTGCCAAACAATGTTTTTTCTTATTTTAAATGATGGGTGGTCCCTTCTAATTAAAATGCATTTGCAGCTCTTTTAAAAGTATAAATTTTGAAATTAACAAAATTTGATTAAATTTGAATTTTGATTTTTGAAAATTTGCTATAACTAAACTAAAATATCTAAATGTTTTATAAACTCTAGAATTTGTAAAAATTAGGATTATTTTTATACTATTTTAAGGGAATTTCTCAAAACTTTCAGGTCACCCTCCATTTAAGTAAAAAAAGTGCACGTCAAACTGTTTTATTTTTTAGCATTATTTAATACGGTTTAAAAATTAAATATTGAAAATGCAAAATTGGCATGAATTTTACAAGATAATTGAATCTTTTGGATCGATTTGATGTCCCTCTATAATTAAATGAAGGTTTACTTGAAATTACGTCTACAGTTCCTTTAACAAGTTAATTATTTAGTTGAAACCTGGCCGAATGGTCATGGACGAATGCCGTCCCGATGTGACACCAAGTTCATTGTCGAGAACGTCGCAGAACTCAACTTCGCGGGGATTGAGGATGAAGACTTTACAACCCAACATGATCATGCAAAGTGGGCAATAAGTCTTGGTAAGTCTTTCAGCTTAGTTTCTTAAGACTTGGTAAGTCGGTGTGGGCAACAAGTCTTTTTAGTCTTTTTTTAAACAAGTTACATGGTGTCCCAGGAAACATGACAGTTGGTGTTATTATATATATATATATATTATATATATTATTTGTTAAGTTCTATTTATACCAAAGAGAATAATTAAAAACATCGCTTGGTAATATTATAATAAAGTTGATTTCAAAGCAAAATGTAATTGATTTTTTAGCAAAAAGTCTTTAATATATATAATATTTGATTTGGAATAAGACATTTAAAACTATTCACCAACTGTCATGTTTCATAGGACACCCTGTAGTTAAGTGGATAAAACCTTTCCTCTTGTAAAAGTATTGCTTGCCATGAAAATAAGTTTATTCAAATCCTTATATGACCCAGACCAATCATGGTTTAATTTGGTATCACAAAGAATCTTAAATATGTCATGGAACAAGATCAAATTTTAAATCCAAATATAGAAACAAAAACTAAATTATTAATCACCAAAAATACAAAAATGGCGAAAATATTTGATATTTCTTAAGATTCTAAGAAGCCGTATGTGTGTGTTGGAGATATTAACAGAATGGACACACAGACAAAAAGGTGATTTTTTGCTTCTCACTAAACCATAATAAAAAACACCACATTTCATTTGCTGAACAGTTTATTTTATAAAATTGATAATTGTAAAAAATTTTAAAGTCTAAAAAATAAGATTTAAGTTCCATTTGAAAGTTTGAACTATTTTGTTTATTCTAATAAAGATTTAAAACTTTTAAAAATTAATTTAAATTCGGGTTGGGTTTCTTTTGTATACTAAAATATTAATTAAATTTGAGGCTTGGAGTTTTTAATTAAATTAATTTCATACAAAAATATTTAAAGTTTTAACAAAGAACACTGAGTGAAAAAGAGAGAGAGTACGTTTAACTATTCAAATTGTTTTAATCCTTCCTCATATTTCCTTCTTTCCAAACTTCTAAACTTTTAAATCTTTCAATATGGCCGCCATTAATCTAAGATGTCTGCCTAGGGGTGGTGGCACCACGTGCATGTCAGATCCTACAGTCTGGAAAATATTCAAGAAATGCGTCAAAAATATTGAACCCTGTCCTCGATCACATAACTCCAATAAAGGAAACCTAAACAAACATTTAAAGAAACCTCAAATCAAACCCTGGAAAAGAAACCAAACCAAGCATTTGAAGAAAACCCAATCGAATTCCTGGAAAATGCGCCAAGCCAAATATATGAGGAAAATCAAAACCAAACTATGGAAGAAAAGTTTTCGCCCAGCACATCATCCAGACAGAACAAACACTAGGCTGAGAGAATATCAGAAATATGAAGACGACGAGTTAAAATATTTTTAAAATTATTCCTGCGAGGTGGGGTAAGCATTACAGTTAAACTATGCGAGTTGTGGAAACATTTAAGTTATAAAATGACACAAATTTGTATTGCAAGGTGTACTAATGTATCTTAATTGTGCAAATATATATCCTCTTGGCTTCAATTGACTTATAGAATGTCGTCTTCTAAATATATTCGAGCCTGGTGTTTGTCCAGTCTGGATTATGTGCCAGTAAACATATCAGAGGATTCTGGAAGAGCACTAGAGAATGATTATCCCATATTTATGTAATTAGCTATGAAGAGAATTTGCGACATAAACAGGGTGTCCCATGAAACATAACAGCTGGTGATTAGTTTGAAATGTCTTCTTCAATAATTTGTTTGATACCAAAGAGAATGATGAAAAATATTACAAAGGTACTCATATCATAGTGAAATGGATTTAAAAGTAAAATATATTTGAGTAAAAAAATAATGAAAAAATAAACTGCAAAAAGTATATGGAAGACGACATTTAAACTATTCAACAACTGTCTTTTCTTTGGAAACCCTGTTTAAAAATATTTCAATCTTGCCATTGATCAGAACTCTCTAAGACCCATCTCTTAAAACAGTTTTACATGTTTACATGTTATGCACCTGGTCTCATTTTAATACATCTACAAAACGTCAAGAAATTAATGATTTTCTTGAGCAAATTATTGCTAAGGTTCCCAGAACAGGGTTAAAAATATTATAAATAAAGACTTAGGATGAAAGTTGGTATATTACCTTAATTAAAGCCTGCAAGTGAAATACTAAAAGATTTTGCTAGAAAGAAACAAGTTTCCATTTCTAGGGAATCATGAATGTAACAAAAAGACTGATCAAATTTCTAAAAACTATTATCCTCATTCTTTGTGGTAAACCTTGTTCTAGTGTATATAAATTTTCAATTTCCACTAAGATAGATAGATTTTAACAAAAAGATTTTCAATCTATTAAAGTTTTTTTTTTCTGAAGTCTTATTCTTGTGACATTAGAGTTACCCTGTGTTTTTGAGATTTCTATGTATTTTTATTTTTAATTTGAAGAAAAATCAGAATAGTTTGATTTCAACTTGCATCTTTGCCACAGTGAGACCCCAAAAAATGTGGAACAGGAACAATTTATCTACTTATATGTCGTCTTCCAATTCCACAGTTTTGTGGGTCTCACTGTAGAATGTTTGTATATTAAAGGGAGTGTTCGCAAAAAATTAAAGGGGGTATAGGCTTAATGCGATAAAAAAGCGCTTTTGATTGCTACTAATCTTACTGCTATCTGTTGCGGCTATAAGGAGAAAATTGTTAAAAACGACTCATATACTGAAGAACGTAGTGTCCATACAAATTCAGAAAGATGCAACATTCAACTCGGATCATAAATAATCAATTTAATTCCAAACAAATCATTCAGATATTACAAACAGTAGTCATCGATTATTTTTCGACGCATTCGTATATATTTTTTATTTTGTTTTTTTTAAATGATTTTCGCTGGCGCTGGATTTTCGAACATTCCTGGAAAATATGAAAATATCGTCTTCATTATCAAAAATCTTCGAAACAGGAATAAAAGTTTTCAAAAGTAACTCTCAGATCATGAAAAATACAAAATATTATGAAATATCAACTTTTTACGAATGCATCGAAAAATAGCAGAAAAGTGATATAATGCAGAATTTCCGTATCATTGTTTTCTGTTTTTAATGCAACTTCAAAGTTAACTGATACGTCTATTTTTGAAATTTTTTAGAACAAAAGAAATTGTCTAGATTTTCGTTAATTAAAAACATTAATAAATTACAACAAACCTTGTTTTTACAAATATCCTGAATGGAAGATGAAACTAAAGGGGCGTCTTCCTTTGAAGGAATCTCATTTGGAGAGAGAAGTATGCTACATTGAACCCCATAGAACTTTGAATTTGGAAGATAAATTTAAAGGGACTGTTATGGTAAAATGAAAGGGGATAGGTTAAAGGGACCGTTCACTTATTTGGGTAATTTCAGGGTAAACTAAACAGCCTATTCGCTGTTGATTGGTATTAGTCTTACTTTTCAAAGACAACTGTGGCTATAACATAGAGCACATTATTAAGTCTTTTTTAAAGACTAAGAGGGCGGAAAAACCCTAATACTTGTTTTTTTGGGCCACCCTGTACTTATTTCTAATTTTTGATATAGAAATATGATACATAATATTCTATTTAGAGTTTCCTCAAAGGATGAGATTTCAAAGACGACTGTCCGAAATTTATACAGTCTTTTTTCCTATACTCATTCATGGTTCCTGGCATATCAGACTGTTTTTTTTTTTGAGGCAGAAGATTTATTCAGTCTTAAGATCGTTTATTCAAAGTGTTTTAGGTCGTCATTGAAGTCTCATCCTTTGTGGGTAACCCTATATATCTAAGCAAAACTTTTTTCTGTTAGATCCCATGTTATTATTCTATTATATACTTTGCTTGTCTGTCTGTCTGTTTATATTCAATAAACGTAAAAACGGCTGAACCGATCAGGCCCAAATTTTGTGTGGAACCTCATATGACCTCAGGGTAGGATTATGGATGCTCAGAATTACAGAAAAAAAGATAAAGCTTATTTTAAACGTTGCAATAGAAAATGGACGCGAAGCGCCCTGATATCCTATTGTTATTCAACTTTTCTTATTTGAAAACTATATTTACATATTTGTTAATAGTCTTTTCCTTGTTAAATCTAAACCAACCCGAATATCCCGGGTCAAGCCGCACAGATGGATTGATCATATATTCTTGTCAAACATTTAAGTTCCAATTCAAAATCTGGAATATTTCTTAATTCTTTATTTGGTCATTGTCCTTCTTACTTCTCGCTTGGTAATAGTGCATTTAATAATTCAAAAGCTGAGAAAGTTGGAATCATAAATGAAAATAGCAAGGAAGAGCTACTCAACACTGGTCGGATATTTGGAATGAAAATCGTGTGGAAAAATCATTTACGCTATTTTTTGAGAAAGTGCTACGAGGAATGTTTGTTTTTACCGAGAAAAAAAAACAATTAAAAACTCTCCGATAAACCCGTGGATGAGCAGCACTGTTAAACTCTCGGAAAAGAAAACAACACTTGTATGCACGTAAACTTAGTCCTAGACGACTCCCAGTTCCGTGGTGATGTCCCAGCTGACTCCCAGTTCCGTGGTGATGTCCCAGATGACTCCCAGTTCCGTGGTGATGTCCCAGTTGACTCCCAGTTCCGTGGTGATGTCCCAGTTGACTCCCAGTTCCGTGGTGATGTCCCAGATGACTCCCAGTTCCGTGGTGATGTCCCAGATGACTCCCAGTTCCGTGGTGATGTCCCAGATGACTCCCAGTTCCGTGGGGATTTCCCAAGTGACGCCCACTTCCGTGATCCAAGAGACTCCCACTTACGTTGTAAGGACCACTTCCATTGTGAGAACCCAGGAGACTCCCATTTTCGCCGTGAGGTCCCAAGATACTCCAACTTCCCTGGTGAAGTCCCAGGAAACGCCCCAGTCTATACTAATGTCCCAGAAAAAATCTGTATCCAGTTCCAAGAGGACTCGTCAGTTCCGTCAGTCATCTGCGCAAAGGGAAAGGGAGAAGAGAAACGAACAAAATAAAAAAATTGAAGAATTAAACTCATTTTTGGCCGCGGAGTGCAAAAGATTTTCAACACTCAAATAGAATTATTCCGCATCATATTAGATATATACAATAAATTGTAATAATGTATGTAAAAAAAGATTTTGGTGATCTGCACCACCAACATGAAGCTCTACAAAGCTCCCTTGATGTTACTGCTGATGTTCGTCAATAATTTCCTTTGTTAATTTCTAACCAAACAATTTTCAACCCTGTCTGTCATCCCTAATTAGATCGTAAGAATCTTTTCATTATAAAATTCGTAAACCATTGTAATAATTATTTATCATTATACATTTCATTTTTTTAGGAAATAAAGAGTTTTCTGCATTATCGATTTTGATTTGAGGGTTATTCCGTTGTCTATCTGTTCATCGTCAGAATCTTGTTCCTATCCGACAACAACTGTATATAAGGAAATAAATGTTAAGAAATATCCTTTTAGATCTCTTTGTTTTAATATTATGACTTTTAAAGTCAACAAAGATACACAATTAAAGTGTTTCTTGATCACGAAAATGCTTTTGATAGACTCTATTAGTCCTCAAACTAGGGAAAAACTGTATATAAGGACAAAAATAATGTAACAGATTTACCTCTTTCTTTCCTTTTCTTATTCATGTATAAAATAATAACCCCTATTTTTCCTCTTCTTATTCATATGTATAATAATAACCCCTATCTTTCCTCTTCTTATTTATATGTATAATAATAACCTGTATCTTTCCTCTTCTTATTCATGTGTATAATAATAACCCCTATCTTTCTACTTATTATTCATGTGTATAATAATAACCTTTATCTTTCCTCTTCTTATTCATATGTATAATAATAACCTTTATCTTTCCTCTTCTTATTCATATGAATAATAATAACCCCTATCTTTCCTCTTCTTATTCATATGTATAATAATAACCTCTATCTTTCCTCTTCTTATTTATATGTATAATAATAACCTCTATCTTTCCTTTTCTTATTCATGTGTATAATAATAACCTCTATCTTTCCTCTTCTTATTCATGTGTAAAATAATAACCTCTATCTTTCCTCTTCTTATTCATGTGTATAATAATAACCTCTATCTTTCCTTTTCTTATTTATATGTATAATAATAACCTCTATCTTTCCTTTTCTTATTTATATGCATAATAATAACCCCTATCTTTCCTCTTCTTATTCATGTGTATAATAATAACCTCTAGCTTTCCTCTTCTTATTCATGTTTATAATAATAACCCCTATCTTTCGTGAAATTATGTGTTAATTATGTATACGAAAGATAGTCTAATTTTGCGTAATTAAGGCATAATTACGCGAAATTACGCAATACGAAACCATTCCATAATTAATAAAGTACATATTTATTCTCATAAATGAATGAATATAGCGAGAAAATATGTGTAAGGATATGCGCGCACTGATTGGATAATTTAAATACTTTCAAATTGAATTAAAATTTGGTGATATACCAAATCTCTGTAGAAAAAAAATAGATGCTAGTTCCACATTTTGTTAAAAATATATTTCGGTTGACCCTCGTCAGTTGAAACGATATAATAATTATCAAAATCAATCTTAAAAACCACAAGAAAATAAACAAACAAAAAAGATTATTTAAATTGTTTTAATGGTCTGTTAAATGGACAAAAGGGAAACAAACTCAGATCATGAGATGGAAAAAAGATAATTTGCAAATTTTTAAAGAATGTTTTAGAAAATTATTATTCCTTGGAATTATTTCTGTCGAATGAAGATTAAAAACAAACTGTTTAGTTTATATGTACTAGAAATTCAAGGCGCTTCGCGCCCTTCTTTCTAGGCTTTTAGAGTGCTTCGCGCCCATCTTCTATTTAAATTGTGGACATGTTCTTTTTGTTTACATTTTAAAACAAATTGAATGTGGATACTACTTGAGATTGATGGTAAACGGTGTAATAATCGGTGACCTAAAACCTGAGATTTGGGGCTCATTCAGCCAGCATTTGTGAGCGCCGAGCAGGCTGGAATATAGTTGACTTTGATTGGTTTAATTTTGAATTTTTTCATCATTTCCTGGAATTGTTTCTCGAAATTTTACGAAATAGCTCAAAATAACAAAATAGCTCGATATAACAAAATAGCTTAAAATAACAGAAATAACGAAATAGCAGGAAATAACCAAATATGCAAATACCAAGATTATCTTCAGAATTTAAGCGAAAAAGCCTTAGCGCATCAATGCGCAAAAACATCAAAATTTCGTGGAATTTTTACTCGAAACATAAGCAAATCTTTGCGCAATTTTTTCACGATTTTTGTGCAAAAAATTTCGACTGGAAACCCTACCCCTGTTATCTTGTAGAACTAGGTTTAATGAAATTTATACTATGTATTAGATTTACCGTATAGAAATTATTCATTTACCCCTGTACATTCACATAAATCATGTTTCCTTCCCATCCCGTCCCTCCCTTCCCATCCCATCCTTCCCTTCCCATTCCGTCCCTCCCTTCCAATCATGAATCTATTCCATTCCTCCCTCCCTTCCCTCCTTCCCATCCATCTCTTCCCATCCCTCCCTTCCCATCCCATCCCTTGTATCCCTTTCCATCCCTACCTTCTTAACACGTATTAGCAATGAAAATGTAAAGAACAATGCAATTCTGTCCATTTTGCCCTAAAGTTGTGTCCCCCACAGGTGCGAAACGGTCGATAACGACTGCTCAAAAAAGCTGACAAAATTATACTAATACAATAATTTTATCCAATAAAATGTAAATTATAAAAAAGTAATTACTTTTTTAAACAAAAATCACGAAAATGTTAACTTTGTAAAAATGTAAAGGGTGTCTCACATTTTTGTCTATATTTTTGCGTATCCTCTCATTACCTATCCAGATCTTCACCGAATTAAAACAAAAACAAGCAAAAATATGCTTGAACTTGGTTTCTGGGTTCACAATTGAGTTGATATCGACCCCTTCGTACATAGATGGTTAACAGGTCCAATTTTGGAAGCTAGAATATGGACCAAACTATTGAAAAAGTGAAATGCTCTACTTTTACCATGATGGTTTTTATAAAACTAGGCTTTTAGGGCTCTCAGCGTCCATCTTACATTTTAACTTTTTATTCTTGCTCTATCTGTGAGCTATTCTCTTTGTACAGTGTAAAAAAACATTGAAAGGTTTTCATTCATAAACATTCCCCATTGTCATGCGAGGTGCCACAAAAAATTTGGGCCTGATCGGTTCAGCCATTTTGACGTTTAATGGATACAAAAAGACCAGCAGACAAGCAAAGTATATATATACTAGGTTTTTAGGGCGCTTTGCGCCCATCTTCTATTTTAATTGTGAACATGTTCTCTTTGTGTACATTGCAAACAGAACAAAAAAATCTAACGGATTTCAACAAAAAATTTCGTGGATTTTCAAAATTTTCTAAAATTTAATGAAAATCGATTTTTGTTGTAGGCAAATTTTTGAAATTTTGATCATTAATAAACCTTTCCTAGGGCCACGGGAGGTTCCACACAAAATTTGGGCCTGATCGGTTAACGTTTTGACGTTTTTTGGATACAAACAACACTTTATTACCTGAATCTCTGTTCTGAACCTGTGTGCACTAGTAACACTGTTAGAAATCCAGAACTCCAGACTTACTTCTCTTGGTACAAAGATGTAAGATCTGAATCTTTCATCTCTCCCAAAACACTTTATTTCAATCAAAAGTTTATGCAAGTAAATTTTATATTTTAACATTTGTTTGCATTTATTGTCGAAGAAAAGATACAACTAATAAACACTGCAAACAGTTACAAAAAAGGTTTTATCTTTTCTTTATAATTATGAGGATTTATGAATGATTGATTTTTGATTTATTTATGCAGTTTTATTTAACAAGTGTGAAAAAGAAGTTTTCCAAATCCAAATAATACTTGACACAACTTTAACCTGAGGAATGAGGAAGAGGAGAATATATTCCCACATTGTAATCTAGCAGTTAACAATCAGCACTGTGCAAAGCCCTTGTTTACACAAAGAGTTTTCGTGTACAAAGTTTTTTTATCCAATAGTTACTTTTTTTAAATGTAAAATATAAACACATTAATAAATATGAAATATAAAAAAAATGTTTTTTAAGGATAGTGTTATTTTCATTCCTTTTTATCATAAATATCGTTTTTTTTAAACCTATTTGAAGATGTTAAAGGGCCCGTTCACTTATTTGGGTAATTTCAGGGTAAACTAAACAGCCTATTCGCTCTTGATTGGTAATAGTCTTACTTTTCAAAGACAACTGTGGCCGGAGAAAAAGCCGATTTTTCGTTCNAAAGCTAGCTTCAATGTAACCATGTAACTATATAAACTTAAATTTCATTAAAAATTAATTGTGAGGTAAGCCTGATGTGGAAAGCTTTGAGTTTAATATTTTATTTTAAAGTAAACATTGGTCCAACAATTCAACTCTAGCTAAAGAAATAACCTCGTTCTTTAACTATTAAATTGGTGGGAGTTCTTTAACTTAAATTTGCCAAAGGAACTGATAACTTAACTCAAATTCTGATATTTTAATTAGTTAAAAAATACAATTGTTATAGCTAGTGAGAACGCAAAAGAATTGAGCTTTGGACACAAACTCTTCTTTTGACCCTTGAACTGAAACTCTTATTTTTCTATTAAAAATGTGTTCAATTTTTTACAATTTTCCTCATAGTTTTGAATCTGATATGTCTACAGTTTAAGTTACTTAATAGAGAGAACTTAATTGAAAATAATAATTTCACAGAGATATGGTACTCTTAAAATGGAGTGTTAATAAAAATCATGCATATATAGATCACAATTCAGGCCTGCTTGCCAAAAATCGGAGAGATATCTCTAAAAACAAAGTCAGAAGGCCCCCCCCACCACCACCCTTTGTATGGAAATGGCGTCCAAGGTTAGGGCTCTATTGTGTGTATATATAACCCTAGACAACCATGGTTTTGCCTGGCTTCACTTAGAGTTCATTTATAATTTAAAAACTTTATTTTTAAATTAAAAAAACTCCATTTTGTTTTTATAGGATTAAAACAAGATTTAATTATTAGCCAACAAGAATATAAATATGGACCAAGGTAGAAAGGTCAGGAAGAAAGGAAAGGACACAAATGAAGAAGAGGGACAGGAAGAGTAGAAGGACAGTGAGATTAGAAAAGATATGAAGAGAAATAAGACAGGACAAGTAGACAAGAACTAAGAGGAGATAAAAGGACGGGGGGGGGGGGGGAAAAAAANGGAGAGTAGAAAGGACAGAAAGAGTGGAACGGACAGGGAGAATAGAAAGGACAGGGAGAGTAGAAAGGACAGGGAGAGTAGAAATGACAATGAGAGTAGAAAGGACAGAAAGAGTGGAACGGACAAGGAGAGTAGAAAGGACAGGAATAGTAGAAAGGACAGGGAGAGTAGAAAGAACAGGGAGAAGAGAAAGAATAGGGAGAGTAGAACGGACAGGGAGAGTAGAAAGGACAGGGAGAGTAGAAAGGACAGGGAGAGTATAACGGACAGGAAGAGTAGAAAGGACAGAAAGAGTGAAACGGACAAGGAGAGTAGGAAGGACAGGAAAAGTAGAAAGGACAGGGAGAGTAGAACGGACAGGGAGAAGAGAAAGGACAGGGAGAGGAGAAAGGACAAGGAGAGTAGAAAGGACAGGGAGAGTAGAACGGACAGGGAGAGTAACATTTTGTAACATTCTATTAGTGAAAATTCAAATCTTATAAATGTTTCTTGGACATTAAAGGTTTTTGATTTGCCATTGTTTAATGAAAGTGAAACCCACTAAAACTACTGAAAAGGAAGACGACATTGAAGAAATTTTACAAATGCATTTTCTGTTATAAGTAAATAATTTACTAATGGCAAAAAAATCAACTTATTAAGTGGAACAGGTCTGTGAACACAATTGCTGTGTTTCATGTTTATTTGACAAATTGAAATCATAACTTCAGTTGGCATGGTTCATGTTTTAGGTTGAACAATTTAGTAGATTCTTACTAAAATGCAAAAATATTTTATCAATTGGAAAATGCGTGTTATGTTTTATTCATCAATAGATTTTTATGAAACTTTAGAAAAGAATTTTTGTGTTAAAAAAGATTTAGCATTTGTCTTACTTTATTTGATATTTTTTAAACCCAACCATGAACCCTGAAAACATTTTCATTGTGGTTTGTAAACTAAAGTGTCCCAAAACATGTCAATTTTTAAAGCTCGTCAAATACATGATGATAATTTCAAGTGATCCTCCATTTAAAGAGGGCCATGCTCGATTCCCAATGGTAGCGTGTATACCTTTATCTGATTGATGATTTGAAAATACCAGCGTTTTCCTATCTTGTAAATGCATGCTGGACATGCTACTCCATAAATGGAAGGTGACTTGAAATTACGTCTCTAGTCCCTTTGAGACACACCCTTGAGTTGAAAGTCTAATGCTAACAATTTTCATTCACAAATTTTTAAAAACCGTAAAAATAATAATGTCATAACATCTTTATATTGCATATTCTTCTACAAAATCTTTAAAAAGGTAAACAATACGTTCAGCAACATACAGGGTGAGTAAAAATGGGATTATAACACAATTTTTTTTGCATGGTTCATGTTTTAGGATGAAAAATACTAAAGTAGGAATGTAATTATCACGGAAAAAATCTTGTAATGCTTTCATTTAGAAACAATATTACTTTTAATGAATTGTAACGTAAGAAACGTTAAGGCCTGAACATTTTAATACAACGCAACATATAGAGCATTTTTTCAAAACGTTCTTAGAAACAAAACGAATAAACAGTCTTGATTGCCAGTTGTAAAAAAGTGTAGCAAAAAAGGTTTCACAATGAAGTTTCGATAAATCGTAACGTTGTTGACGAATAGAAACAAGATTCTCAAGTTGAACAGACACACAACAGAATAACCCCCCAAATCAAAATCGATAATGAAGAATTCTCTGTATTTACTGAAAAAAATTATATAAATGATAACATATAAAAACTGTTACAATGAATGTTTATAATGAAAAAATTCTTACGATCTTTTTGTTGATAACAAAGGGGTTAAGTAGTTGGACAAGTACTAAGACGTTTTTAATAAATGACAATTAATTATTAACGAAAGTCACTAATTCTTTATATGAAATATTCTTTGTTTAGCTTTTGAAAATAGATGGATTCACAATGCTTTAGGTTGTTTATATTCCGACAGGGAGAACAAAGAAACCGGAGGTTGAAATTAATTGGTTTGGTTTTGGTGTCTACGAGAGGGAATCTAAGTTAAAGATGACTTTACACGGAGCATAGTTAATGGTTGACACTGGCCCCAGACAGGGTTCGAGGGTGTTAGGGTAACATACAAGAATTAAAAGGATAACCATTAACAATGTAGTTTGAATGATTGATAGTTACTAGATTGATTGATTGAAATAAACAGATGTAATGCTATAAGGTACATGTTTCTATTGTAGTTACATTAATAAATACTGTATTTAACAGGCAAATAATTGATGAGATTAAAACAATGAAGTAAAATGAATGCATGCTGCACATTCTCCTGTGAATTGTTTGCCAAAATAATTTAAAGGAAGAGTAAAAAAATCAATATGTAAACTGAGAATGAGCTGAGATCTCGATCATAAATTAAATTAAAGAGTTAAATGAAGGAATTAATTAAAATTGAAGAGATTATTATTTAATTTAGTATAGAAATGCAAGTGATTGCGTCAACTTCAAGAATCATTAATTTTAATGTTCTTTCTTTTGTATTTTTTAGGGAAAATTTAATTTAATTTAATAGAAACGTTTTCCTGTGTGTGTTCTAAAAAAAGAAATTAAAATGTTTTAATAGTTGATTCCTGCGTTGGTGCTTGGTATAGTTCTATTGATTGAGTTCGTTGAGATCTGGATGAAACTCATCTTGTGTAGGCTCTGGTCTGGATCTCAGAGCTGGAGCTAGATTTCCTGAATTGACGGGAGTGTTGGAATAGTTCTGGGATTCTGGTCTGGTGGGAGTAACTGGAGTGGTTGTAGGGTCAGATTGGACAGAAGCTGGGATAGGTGTGAGGTTCAGGACAGGTTGGAAAGCTTTGTTCTCCCCCTGTTTCTCTTCCTGACCTTGAAATTTCTCTCTGAAGCTCCTGGGTTTCCTCCTGTTTCCTTTCCTGTTGCTTTGGTTCTGAACCCGTGCTTCCTGGTTCTCCTCCTGATTTCTTCTAGAAGAAATTGAGGTTACTCCTGTTTCACCTCCTAATTTCCCAGGTTTTCCTCCCAATTTCCTTCCGGAGGTTTTTGTTCCCCTCCTGGTTCTATTCCTGTTGTCTTGGTTCTTTTCCGGGTTTTGAACAGGAAGATCTGGTTTCCCACCTGTTTCTTTTCCAGATTGCCAGGTTGACCTCTTGATTTTCCTGGTACGATTGGAGGAAGGGTCGAGAGGCTCCACCCAGGTGACGATGTTGAAGGGGACAGATCCGTACACCATGTATCCCTGGGTCAGGTTGCTCCGGTACAGGGCCATTCCCTGTGAGTCACATTCAATCTCTGAAGGGAAGAATTAGTTGTTATCGCCGCCAAGTAGAATTTCTACTTGGCCTGTATGCTGAGAGGTCAAAGTCTCTGTGAACGACCTCCACTTGTGAGGAACTGAAAGTGAAAATCCAGAACCGTTGTTGAGGTTGTCCTCTATTGTTGCTAGCTTCAGGGTTTTCCCGAGTAGCTTCAGCTTGACCTCAGTGGTGAGGATAACTCTTGCCTTCCCTGAGTAGGTCAGCACTCTCATCTTCCAAGGGAGTACATGTATTGGGGTATGGTCAAAAGAGCTGACTGGGAGATGAGGCTAAGTTGACAGCCGATG
This sequence comes from Eurytemora carolleeae, assembly GCF_000591075.1. NCBI lineage: Eukaryota > Metazoa > Arthropoda > Copepoda > Calanoida > Temoridae > Eurytemora > Eurytemora carolleeae. Next base: position 10,339 of record NW_019396784.1, on the reverse strand, counting down.
TCATACTGGATTTCTATCTTCGTCCCACCCAGGTTCAAGGTTTCGACTGGTTAGCGCTGACCGTGGGGACCGTGATGAAGTGGGCCTGGTTGCTGTGCATGCAAGCCCTTTTGTTCACCAGGATTCCATGCTGCAAGCATACCTTGGGACACACTCTGGAGGTTCCGTTCGTGAGAGTAAGCTTACACTTATAACTACTGCCGTGAGCTTGAGTGCAGGTGAAACAGAGGTTGTTTTCGGCGATCACTTTGATGATCTTCGGTGAGCTCAGTTTACCAGTTCCACAGTACTTGCTGAGGGAAAAGTGATTGGCTTCAAACCCCATTATTGTACACATGCACAGGGTTTAGGAGGACGGAATCTCTATGGGTCAGAAGAATTCAGACCACTTTGACCCCTATGTTTGAGAGAGCGAGGTTGAGGTAATAGAGATAAGGAGTAGATTGATAATTCTTCTCCAATTCGTCCACAAATTGGGCTAGGAATAAAAACGTGGCTGGAGGTCAGACATTGTCTGGACACTGTTTGCGGAATTTGGAGAACTGATCGTTGAAAGTTGGCCTCACTTCCATGGGCAGGCTTTTAATAATATTCTGCACCAGAGACTGGGTGAGGGCAACGCTGTGAAGGTTTTCCATGTTGTGGAAGTTCTCCATGATGTCCAGGTTGGCCTGTAGGGCCTTAATCTTGGGGGAGAGGTCCTCAGCTATTTCCTGGACCGACTTGTAGCAATGGAGGAGGTTAAATGTTTGGTTGACATCTCTCCCAAAAATATCTATGCTTCCGAACTCTTCTATCAGCTTGACCTTGATGGTGGGCCAGTCAATGATGTTGTTGAAAGGTCCTCGTTTAGCAAGAGGGATGGCTTGGAAAGTGAGGGCCACTTTGACAACATCTTCAGCTTGAAGGGTCAGGTTGAATCCGTTCAGGATGGTCGACAACCAGGGGTAGAAGTCTCCAGATTTGCCGCTCCAGGTTGGTGTATCAAGCTTAGGAGGTTTGAAACTAGCACGAGGTTGTTGATTGTGCTGTAAGGGGGGGGGGGGTCAGGTTTGGTGGTGGATGAGGAGTAGTGGATGGCGAGGAGGTCTGAGGCGGTCTTGCAGGCGGCGTCAAGGCGGAGCAGTCATACATAAGGAATTCAAGGTTAGATTCCAGTGTTTTCTGGAGCAGTTTCTTGGTCATTTCCATCACTTCAATGTTATTCTGCTGAATTGCTGTACAGAGTTGGTGAGTAAAGAGTAGGATGAGGTGATTAGGGGGGGGTTGAGGAAGGTTGGCAGAGGGCGGAGGGGGGTGAGCTGAGTTTGTAGATGTTCAGTTCCTCGTCTAGATTGCTGACATGGTTGGTAGGTGTAGGGCATATCATACATCCTTGCATTCTGCAGGGATTGTTTCTTGTACATCTTTGAACTTCCTGATGAGGGGTTTCAGGAGGAAGGTCATTGAGAGTAGTATCCTCGTGTAGAGGAGTAGTTGGATTCAACTCGAGGTTTCTTGAAACTTCGTCGCTTCTTAGATCGAAATGTTGATGGATAGAAACAAGATTCTCAAGTTGAACAGACACACAACAGAATAACCCCCCAAATCAAAATCGATAATGAAGAATTCTCTTTAAATCCTGAAAAAAATTATATAAATGATAACATATAAAAACTGTTACAATGAATGTTTATAATGAAAAAATTCTTACGATCTATTTGTTGATAATAAAGGGGTTAAGTAGTTGGACAGTACTAGGAGGTTTTTAAACTTCTGAAATAAATGACAGTTAATTATTAACAAAAGTCACTAATTCTTTCAATGAAAATATTCTTTGTTTAGCTTTTGAAAATGGATGGATTCACAATGCTTTAGGTTGTTTATATTCCGACAGGGAGAACAAAGAAACCGGAGGTTGAAATTATTTGGTTTGGTTTTGGTGTCTCCGAGAGGGGAACTAAGTTAAAGACGACTTTACCAGAGCATAGTTAATGGTTGACAAACGTAAGTAAAGTTGCAATCTATATACTAGTTTGTCTTGTCTGTCTGTTTGTTTGTTTGTATCCAATAAACGTCAACACGGCTGAACTGATCGGGCCATCACGGGACCACAGGGAAGGTTTATGAATGATAAAATTTTTAAAAATTTAAGGTTTTTGATTTTGTAAGAATATTTAAATTCTTGAAAATCCGCGAATTTTTTTTTAAAAATCCGCAAAATTTTTTTCTTTATTTAAAAATTTAAACAAAAAGAACATGTTCACAATTAAAATAGAAGATGGGTGCGAAGCGCCCTAAAAGCCTAGAAAGAAGGGCGTGACGGCAAATTGAATTAAGTTTTGGATCATAAACCGGGTTCTGAGACCTGTGAGATTAAAATTAAGATTGAACTGAAAGTTTGGGGGTTCTGGTCTTTGTGATCATTCCGTACTTGTCAGTTTATGCTGGAAATTTCCGGAGTGTGGAGGAGTAAGGAATCCCTTGGGGCTTTGTTCTGAAAAGCTTAAATGGTTAACTGGATTTTAAATAAATCACAAAGTGAGTTTCATCTAAACTGAGATTAAATTAACCTGAACCATGCCAAGGGCAATGAGAAAACGGTCTACTTCAGAAGGGGAGGGAGATAGATTGAGCAGTACCTTGAATTTACCGAAACCTTGTCAATCAACAGGGTTAATGAATTTAATGCTGAATGTTGTGTTCCACTCCTCAGATTAATACCACGGGGTTTATTGATGATAACTTTGAGAATAACCAGGGTAATTGTTTGGAATCTAGAATCAGGACCAGAGCCAGAGGCAGGTCTAGTTCCATCGATAGAAAACTAAGAGAAGATTTTAATCAGCTTAGAAATGAGATTCTTAAATGGGGGGAGTCAGTCTACAATTCTGCCTTTGATGTGGGTATCATTGAGAGGCAACAAAACTTATTTCATGCAGAAATAGATCAGCAAATCTTGGATGTTTTATTGAGATGGGGGGATTTATCTTTAGTGGGGGAAATGGCCAGCCTTAAGGATAGATTGAGTGTTATCTGGAGGAGAGCTAGGCAGGTGTCCAAGGAGCAACAAGAAGAATCCTATAACCCTGACAGGTCAAGGCCAGCACAGATGACCAGCACCAATCGTCATCAAGGAGTAGAGCTAATGATGAACAAGATCATGTGTTTCATGATGAACCAAATCAGAGAGAATCTTATCAACAGGATGTAGTGGAACCCATTTACAGGGGGAGAGATGGATCAAATCTGAATAGGGATGATAATCCAGTTATACTTGGTTCAGGACCTTTATCATTAGGACCTGGATCTGATCAACGGATTCACCCTCAGGATATTCAACCTCATAACACCCCAGGTCAGGCAGGAGCTGTATCTAATCCAGGAGCTATACCTAGGAGCATCACATCTGCAAGGGTGAGAGGATCAGGAATGGGAAGAACAGGGTCTGTTTTATCAGAACCTGGTCCCCACAGACTGAGTACTCCTATCATCCCTTGTCCTACAGAAGTACCTAGTAGAAGGATTGCAGATATGAACATTAGTCCCTCATTGGAGGGTATAACAGAAGATATATCCAGGCAGAACCAAGTAGAAGAAAAATTAGAAAGGTTCCAGCAGGGGATGGTTACACTCACAACCACTGTACAAGGCGCTGAATTCATGTACAGGTTATTGCTAGGAGATATAGAAGATTTGAAGTCAAACAGTGATGAATAAGTTGGAGTCTTAAATCGACAAATTGGATGCTGAGTTGATGGCTGATGCTGAGTTGATGGCTGATACCAAAATAATTCAGATAAATAACATGATAACGGCTGATGCCAAGTTGATGGCTGATGCTGAGTTGATGGCTGATGCTGAGATGATGGCTGATGCCGAGTTGAGGGCTGATGTTGAGTTAATGGCTAATACCAAAATAGAGCAGATCTCTTGGTCTGATGAGACCCCCTGGTATGAGATCTCCTGGTGATTCCAAGCTGATGGCTGATTTCAAAATAATGACTGATGCTGAGGTGATGGCTGATGCTAAGTTGATAAGGATCTTTGAGGACTTAGATACTGAGATGGAGGAGGGATGTTATACAATTAGAACAAATGAGAAATTAGGATTATCAGTGAACCCTCACCTGATAAATAGAGAAGATATTCTGGATTGTAATGGAGAGATGCTGGATGATTTTGAAGACTCTTTGAATGATCATGAGAAGGTGATAGAAATACTGGAGGATCAAGAGAATTTCTGCAAACTGCATAGCATTCATGGAGCAGTGAAAACCTTCAGATGTCTGATCATGGATCAAGAAGTAAGTTTAAATCAACTAGAGTACAAGTTAACTGAAGGAATGCAGATTAATGGAGGAATGATAGAGCAAAAAGAGAAGGATCTTTCAGGGAATTTGGAAGATCTTGCAGAGGAGCAGTGTTCTCCAATTCGCAATTTTGATATAGCCCTGGAAGATTCTGATGAAAATATCTTGGAAGAGACGACTGTTAGGAATCCAGAGAGTACAATCAGAGATAATACTGGTATGGAGAGAGATGGAGATTCACTGGAGCATGATGAGATTAATCCTCCAGGAAACTTGGCTGATTATGAAGATTCTATCGAAACTGATTTCGAAGAGACGACTGTTAGGAATCCAGATAGTGGAGGTTTAATGGAGAATGATGAGAAGGATTCTTCAGGGAAATTGGGATGATTTTGCGGAGGAGATTCGTTCTCCAATTTGCAATTTCTATATAGCCCTGGAGGAATCTGTTGAAAATATCTTGGAAGAGACGACTGTTAGGAATCCAGAGAGTACAATTGGAGGTAATACTGGCATGAAGAGAAATGGAGGTTCACTGGAGCATAAAGAGCATAAAGAGCATTAATTGTTCAGGGAATTAGAATGAGTTTGGAAGTGTCATAGAAGGGACGACTTTTTTGAATCTAAAGTGTACAATAGGAGAGAATACTGGTATGGAGATGAGTGGAAGTTTACTGGAGCATGAGATGGTTAATTTATCAGAAAATTTGGATGAATTTGCGGAGGAGTTTCATTCTCCAGTTCGCAATATTAATATAGCCTTGGAAGACACAGTTGAAACTATCATGGGAGGGACGACTGTAAGGAATCCAGTTTGTAAAATTCAGCCCACAATGGATTGGATGAAGAGTGGCAAGGTTAATGATGTTTCTGTTACTTTCGCTAAAGCTGGCAGGGGTGTAGCAGAGCTACTAGTGGATCCTATATCCCAAGGTTTTAAGAAATATAACAATTGTAAGGAGAGTAAAGATTTTAATAATGATGATGGCTCTGATAAGACTGATGATTTTAAGGTTGAAAAATTTAAGAAGAATGACTATCATAAGAAGAGTAAAGATTTTAAGAATGGTGATAGCTCTGATAAGACTGATGGTTTTAAGAAGACTGATGATTTTAGAAGGACTGATGATTTTAACGAGAACAACTGTATTAGGAGGAATGGGGGTTGTAAAAGGACTGATGGGTTTGGGATGACTTATGATGTTAAGAAAACTGAGATGAATTGCGATCCTGAGATGAGTTGCGATCCTGAGATGAGTTGCGATTCTGGAATGAGTTGCGATCTTGAGATGAGTTGCGATCCCTGGTTAAGGGGTGATTCCTGTTTAATGGGCCATCCACATAAGAATGGCGATCCTGAGGAGAATCCTTGCTTGTTGTTGAGATCCTCTGGAACTGATGGAATCTATTGGTCTGGAGTAGGGTTTAATGAGATGCCCTGGATTGATGAGATGTTCTGGGTTAAAGAGATATCCAGGTTTTGGGAGATAACCTGGTCTGATGGGATCTCTTGGGTTGATAAGATATCCCGGTTTGATGAGATTCCCTGGATTGGAAAATTCTCCTGGTTTAAGTGGGACCCTGAGAGAGATGGATTATCCCCAGGACTAGCAGAACTGAACCTGAGTAAGAAGAGAGGAGAGAGAAAACCCAACTCTGAATCAGTAAGGATTACAGGAAATGCAGACGGAGTATGGTTTGGTTAGATGTTAGGGATTGATGGATTGTCCTGGATTGATGAATTCTCCCGGTTTAGTGAGAGTTCCTGGTTTGAAGAGATCTCTTGGTTGGATGAGATACCCTGGTATAAGTGGAACCCAGAGAAGGATGAATTATCACCAGGATTAGGAGAACTGAACTTTAATAAGAAAATGAGAGGAGACAAAAAACCGAACCTAGAACCTGTAAGGACTGTTTTAGATGCCGAGAGATTGGTGGCTGGTATAAAACTGACCCGGAACTTGATAGTAGGAATAATGTGAAAAGAAATTAGGAAGGTAAAGATTAAGAAGTTGATCCGTGGAATCAATTCTGATGAGGAAATCAGCTGTGTAAGAGAGTGGATCATGGAGATGCAGAAACGAGATCAGGAGAGGTTTGGTACTCAGGTAGTTTTGTTGAACATGGAGGATGTAAAGACGACATTTTACAATACATGACTACCATGAGAGTACAGGGCCGCCCTATGTTACTTGATAAGAATGTGTCTGCTGGGGATGATTGCTGGGATCTCAGATGGGAGGAGATTCTGGAAGCCCTTATATGTTATGTGTTGGGAGATATTCGGTTCGGTTTCATAACCTACAATGTCCTAGCTGGGTTACTGTTGAGAGATATTTTTCCAACTCCAGATATTCTGTGTTATTTTCTGAAGTGCAGTCAGAGTACTGCCATGAACTGGTTCCTGGAGCTGGTGGTGATGTCTCTAGAAGCCGAAGATGAGGAGCTCTTGGCGGAAAAGATGGACCTGGATTCTGGAAGAAGAAGTCAGGATGCTGCAGGAAGTGTTTCTTAGGCTGTGGATCCTCCAGGGAAGAGGCTGAGTGCTGTACTCAGAAGAGTCAGGGCAGAGAGGCCTAGAGTGATACCAGGCATGATAGGAGACCATTGAACTTATTTATTAATTTAATTGATGTTAATATTAACATACAAATTTTAATGCTAATTGACATTAACATAGAAATTAACATTTAGGTATATTTAAAATACTAACAACCATCAACTTTTATGAATTGAAAAATCAATGTTAATGTTAATGTTCATGTTAACTTTATATACTGACAACCATAAACTTTAATGAATTGTTTAAAGTCAATGTTAATGTTAATGTTAATGTTAATGTTAATGTTAACATTATATACTGACAACCACAAACTTTATGAAAATATAAAATATAGTGTATTATAAAAATAGACAAATCATTTATTTAGAATAAAAGGTTATTAACAAATAATCTATTTTTTAGTCAAATTCATAAATAAAAAAAAAAGTGGTTCAATGATTAAATACAATACATACATATATGTTCTAAAAGAGACAAACTAGTTAAATAAATGGTCATTAATATAACAAAGTTATGTATACAAAAAAATAAATGGCCGTTAATAAAACAAACAAAAGTTTGCTCTGCAGCCTCAGTGTTTGGACATTCAAAAGTTTATCTTAGATTTTCAATTACTTTTGGATGTTCATTCCTACATTCAACCCGTACATGATTTTTTATATGAAGGGCATCAATTTATTCTGTTAAAAACTGAAAATCCCAGCCTTGCTTCTTTTGTAAAATCTTTGGGGTTACAATCCCAAAGTTTTAACCGTTCTAAATTACACATGTTCATAGAACAAAAAAATGGTTGAGATCATGGCAACTGTACAAACTTGTATAATAAGTGAACAAAATTTGATAGTTTACAAAGAAACTTGAGTAGGATCTTCAGACCTGTCCAATGGTGCCCAATAGCGAATAATACCACCAAGGTGTACAAAAAACAAATGTCCCCTTGAATAGGTTTTCATGGTTGTAAGCCCCTCCATGTCCTTGTTACAATGACACTGCTTGTTTACAATCCTATCAAATGTATCTGTTGCCTTCATAGCATCACTTCTTAACCCTATCCCTGCTGGGGTACTTGAAAACCAGGATACGCTGGGGGGGGGGGGGCAATTTGACCCCCCCCTCTAAATCCCATGTTT
>NW_019396784.1:0-1974 GCF_000591075.1 Eurytemora carolleeae | reverse complement strand
ATCTATGATATGTTAAAATATTGTAATTTTTTTACTTTTTAACCAACTCTTTTCTATAAAACTTTTGTCTTTGATGTAATTGTTCGTTACTAAGAACAGAACGGGGGATGGAAACGTTCTTAATTAAGAACAGAACAAGAGGGATGCAACTGTTCTTCAACTAAGAACGCCAAGAACGGAATGGAACGGGAAGACCGTTCTTCTACTCAGAACGGAACGGAACGGAACGGAACGATAAAAAAAGAGGAACGAGAACGGAACGATTTAGCTGAAGGCCCTCGTTATACATAATAAATATAAATTAATTAAAAAGCTTACCTGAATTTTTTTCCCGAACAGTGCACATAATGGGTAAACGAGAAATTGAAAAATATTTCCGGCTCGAAATCTCCATCATTGTTTATTACACCAATTTGATGCCGGTGGACATTTTTTACCAGTGGGTATTTAACCATTCTATCGATAAAAAATGTAGACAATGTATTTAGTTTTTAGATTGAATGTTAGAATGTGTAAATATGATTTACCATTGTAAAAATTAAAATTAAAAATTTTTAAAAATTGTAAAGATCATAGTTAATTCTATATTATCAATAAATTTTTCAATTGTGAATATTAAATTTTAAACTAAGAATGACTGTTCACTTTATGGTCAAAGGATTATACATGTCCATCTTAACTTGGCACTCATATGGGGGGTGGTGTACTGCACATAATCGGTAATTAAAGACAGAATCTTGTTTATGAAGTTCATGAAGTACATATATGATTTATATATCTTTATTTATGTATTATATACAGGGGGTCAAAATATATTCACACATTTCACAAACAATACACTATTGGGCGGCAACAAGAAAATCCGGTTTATGGGCAAAGGATTTAAGTATATGGTTGTCAGTATATTAGGTTAACATTAACATTAACATTAACATTAACATTGACTTTAAACAATTCATTAAAGTTTATGGTTGTAAGTATATAATCCCCCAGCAGGAATAGGGTTAAGATTTGTTCAGTCCCGGTTTGTTTCTTCATTAAAACCTGGGTCTTCTTAGATCTGTCCTCCTTGGTATAGCTTTCTATATTCCATATAATATTACATCCACAAACTTCAGGAAATCCATAAGTCCGGTTGGATATCCTAAATTAAAAATTGCATGTATTAAAGACAGAAGGACAGAAGAATAGCATGCATGACAATTTTCTCAAGAAGTTCCAACCAATTTGGTCCAGCAATTTGGCCAGGTATTTTTAAAATTTTTTTTATCTGGATACATGCATGAAGTATCGTTTTACTTAATTTCTTAATTTGCTCCGTTTGTCAGCACAAAAAGCACTTCCATAAACTGGACTCTCAGTACAGTTCTTAAGATACCCTGTAGATTTGATGATTGCTTCTTTATCCGTTCTAAATAGAAATATTGTTATTTATCAGTTTATGTCGTTTTCATATTCTTAAGTTTTCTGAAAAATATTACAGCATCCAATTCCCTCATGTTTTGCTTTAATTTCGTTTTCATATTCTATAGTTTTCTGGTGATTACTGTATTTATATGAATGAGGAGCTTTATTACATAGAAGATATGTATATTATAGTTATGCAAAAATATGCAACGTTAAATTCACCAAAGTATAAAAATATACCTGAGAGCTCAGCATATTTTCTATCGGATTTTCCAGATACCATTCAAAGATGTATGGACATACTCTAGGTCCATACTAATCCACACAACTAGGGCTGGGCGAGTTAACGGTGGAACGATCGTTCTTTCCAGAGAACAAACGGAACAATCAAGAACGATCCCATCATTCTGGAAAAAAAAACGAACGCTTAGAATGTGTTCTTAAAAATATTGGAACGATTAGTAAAATAACGGAACGGAACGGAACGGAACGGAACGGGAATTGCTTGAAAAGAACGGTTAAAATCGTTAACGCGTTCTTATTATCAAGAACTTGTTCTAAGTTGGG
>NW_019396783.1:139194-150333 GCF_000591075.1 Eurytemora carolleeae | reverse complement strand
AAGTGGAGTTTTAAAGTGGATATTTGAACTCCCAGTTTTCACCCTAACTCGGTGAAAACTGGGATTCAAAAAGTCGAGTTTAAGTCGAGTTTATGCACCCAGATTTCACCCAGTTGGTGACTGGAATTCAAAAGTGGAGTTAAAGTCGAGTTTAAGTGGAGTTTTGAAGTGGAGTTTAGAACAACTAGTTGACATCTAGTTGTAACATCCACTTCTGTTTTCTGGGTCTATTCCATTGTTTTCTGGTTATCACTGTAATTGCAAATATGTCCCTTAACCTCATTTCTTATTATATTTACCTAATGAGTGCTTCAGTCCATTCTTTTTCTGTAATTCCATCTTCAATCATAGATTTCATTTTGTTGATAGTTTGGGCAGATCTAACACACGAGGCAACCACCATTCCTGCAACATAAACAATTATTTTTTATGGTTATTTAAAAAAATATTTAATTGTTTAATTTATTATCTTACGATATATTGTAGGGTTTTAAAGGATTTTTTCTAAAGGAATTTTGCTATTGGTATTTTTTAAAGTTATTTTAAGGAGGGAGTTCATGAAAAGATTTTTGTTAAAAAGCTTTAGTAAAGGTACAAATTGTATTAAAGGATTTTTAATAAAGGAATTTCATTTAAAGTGTTTCATCAAAGGACTGCTAAGATACAATTTTATTAACGAACTTTTTTAATGTTATTTTTGTAAAGACATAATAATAAAGCATTTTTGAGTAAAGAAATATTGACATAAAAATAAGCAGCAAAAATAATACAAATGTAGAGTAAAAGTTGGAATCATAATATATTTTTCATATTATAATTTTCAATAAAAATAAGGTTATCCTTCTTGTTTGTAAAAGATAAACATCTGAAAACGGATTTTGCAATTTCATTTTATTTTCAAAAAGCATAACCATAAAATTATTATAACATCATTGTTGTGATGTATATCTCTGCTATTTGAAAAAGCAAAAAAATGGCAGACCATGCATTTTGGAAATGGCAGAATTAAGGCTATTTTGTGATAATTGCTTAAATAAGGTTATCAATACTGAATACCAGAAACTTTTTCAAAGGTCAAAGAAAGATATTAATTAATATTATTCCGGATTATTTACAGTGCAGTGATAGGCGATTATATCAATACAATAAGAAGTTTTGATTGGTAAGATTTTTTCAAATTACAAGTTTACAAGTAATCAGAAAAGCTTTTTTAATCGACAGCTTCTCTTGACTTCTATGTTTATGTGTATCCATGCTGTTTAACAACTTGATAGAAATCAAGATTGAAATCGAAAGTCGTCTTCATTGTATTGAATTAGTCACCTACCACTGAATTCGAGATTTGACCTGCAGTTGCCTCTTCAGCAGTATCTGCTACAAACACACATTGAGCTTTATCATTCTCATTAAATACAGCAGACACTACTGATTCTACTCCACAGCTAAACACAGCACAACCTCCATTATAGCATAAATTTTAAAAAATGGAAAAATTTTCTCTCTTTTTGGGGGGCAGGGGCTAGAGGGGTGTTTACAATTTCAGGGGTTCTATGGGATCTGAGCTGTGAACGCTTGTATTGTGGATATCGAGATGAATGCTGTACTTCGATCTATCATTAAAATATTCACAACAACTTATTCCCCAAATATTTCTAAACTGTCGTCTTCCTCTTCAACAGTCATGTGGGTCTCACTCAGAGAATAGAAATAAAGAGAAAAGAAATGGTGCTGGTCTGGCATGAGAAAGCCAGTCGCACTGCTTTGCAGACGAGTTCGGTATAACACACGCACACTATTGGTACATACACACAACATGGTTACAGTCAAGGAAATTGCAGAACAATGTCGTCAATTATAATTAAGCTTGAATAACGAGTAGTTTATTGTAAACTTTAATCAAATTATATTCTTTGCATGAAAATTTGGCTTATAGTGTTGACTTAAATATATAAACAATATATTACATGTATATTAAACTTGTTTTTAAGTAAACAATTAACAATAAACAAATGTACTCTCCTAGACTGTACAAATACCGAGATTCTTATGTACTGTATATACCTACAGTACACGCCTTCGACACTCTTTTGGTATAAACACACACATAAATCCTTGCACACACATAACGTTTCCTCCCCCAGAGCCCAAAACTTAAGAAAGGGTATTGTTATGAAAACCAGTTTTGAAACCCGGGTTTCATTAATGGGGTTAGGCAGTTTTGTGGATATCAATATTTTTGTTATGAAATATTATTTCATTTAATTTCTTCATATTCTCCATTTTTGTTGAATCTCTTAAATCAAAATCTACACAAATGTTAAGACCCCAAAAAGGAAACTCGAGAGTTTCGTTCAACGATACTCTTTTAAATTTCGGGCTCTGGGGTCACTGTATAAAAATTGCTCTTTAAGAAAATGATTCATTGTCTCTGCTCCTGAATTTGTCAAGTTGTAAACTGGTTTTAACAACGTTCACATCACCAGTAACTTGAACGCCAGCTGTACTCAGGTCAAACACTGCAAGGATACAAACTCTCATCCATAAAAGTAGTTTTAAGTGATCCCCATAGATAGATTAGCATGTCCGATTTACGATGGTACCCTTAAAAGCGTTGTCTTCTCAAGAAATCACTAGATATCAATCAACTTCTCTTTGAAAGTTGAATATTATAAAAAAAATTTCGTGAACCACGATGCCGTTCAGGAAAAAACGAACGCTAGACTAACATTTTGGATTCTTCAAAAAAAATCTTTAGTTTTTTAAAAAGTACGAAAAGAAGAGCAATTTAAAAGCTTTTGAACGATCTTGAAAAAACGAACGATTATTTTCGATTAAACTATCACTTTTTTGACTGAAAAACGGTTTTACTAAGCGAACGCTTTCACTGAACGATCGTTGAATGAGAAAACAACGAAATAAGATGGAAATGAACAAAAATTTTGAGAATAAACAAAATATCTTTTTTTTTTGAATTGAAAAAAAGGAAATTGGTCGTTCATGAACGATGAACGAACAAAATAAAAAAAGCCGAGCGCACCTACAGGGTGTCCCACGAAACATGACAGTATGCAGGACGACTTGAATGTCGTCTTGATTTTTGATATAATTTGCTGCGTTTATTTGTCAACCTAATCTTAGAAGTAAATTTCTAGAGATAATAATCACAAAATTTCCCTTGTCCTGCCATTTCCAAAATGTGGTCTGCCTTTTTTGTGCTTTCAATATTGCCCGAGATATGAAGAATTTCGTTCAGATTTCGACAATTTTGCTTTTATTTAACAAAATTGAAATCTGAACCAAACTCTTTATATCTCCGGTAATATTGAAAGCACAAAAAACGCAGACCACTTTTTGGAAATGCCAGGGCGAGGAGAATTATGTGATAATTGTTTCAAGAATTATACATGTTAAAGTAGATAGAAGACTAAATGTCACAAATAAATTCAAATACCAAAGACTTTCAAGTCGTCTTCCTATTGTCATGTTTCGTGCGACACCCTGTAGCTCTAGCAGAAATTCGTCATGGAACAATTAAAAGTAAACTATTAAACTACATAGTTGTTTTTTTAATAAGATGTTTTTCCTAAAATCTTCTCTTTTGGTAGCTTTTCTAAATACGGTGATATGTTGGTATCCTGCAACAATTCAAATTAAAGGGACTGTTTACATCATTTTAAGAGAACCTTCACTTATAGAGCACCATGTCAGATTCAAAGAGGTATCTTCTAACATTTGTTCATTATAAATGAATAACAATTTTTTTATTGAATGGATAATTTTAGTTTTGGATTTTGTAGAAGACCCAAAGAAGGAAATTGTCGAAATTAGCTAGGGTTTCCATTCGCAAAACTTTTGCGCAATTTTTGCGGAACGAAACGCAATATTTTTCTTTCTTTGCGCATCAATTTTGCGCGAAAAAACTAATATTTCCGGTTTTGCGCAAATTGCGCAAAATAAATAGCGCAAAACCGCGCAAAACTCATTGCGTTTCATGCGCAAAAATAGCGCAAAAGTTCGCAAAAATAAAATTTGCGTGAAAATAGCGCAAATTTTGCGCAAAAGATTTAGCCATTTCGTGGAAACCCTAAATTAGCACATTTTTAAGATAGAACAACGGTAATATCTTCCTCATTGTTACTCAAAATAATGACAGTTTATAAATACAGGGTAACTGTGAATGAAATAGAAATAGAAAAGTTTAACCTGTGTCCCCCAAACTGGGCAGCCACGCCCTTGAAACATTTTAATTTCTAAAGTTTTATAAAGATTATTTTTAACAACCAAACATCCAGGCACCTAACAATCCAAACAAGGTAATGGATAATTAGATAAATAAAAATTAACAATTAAAATTAAACTATAAGTGAGCAAGTGAACAACCAAACGATCTTAAAACCAAACAATAAAATGAAAAATTAGTGAACAAACAAGTAGATAGATATCAGTAAATGAACAGTAAATAAACAAACAAGCTATTAAAATAATAAACAAGTAAACAAATGTACTCACTGAAAAAGAAAAAGCAATCTATAATTAACAAAAATGTGTTTTCGGTCGAAATTTGTTTTGTTCACTGACATTTGTTGTTAAAAACAATGTTGGTGCTGTAAGAAAAGAACACTGTCTAACGGCCTGACTGCCTGAATATTTTCCTTTCTACTTTAGGTCACTGCCTGGCTCAGGCCATATTATGCCTTTATTTTCTATTAAACGGACTGCTCACACATTCAGATCTTTATATATATAAAGTAGTAAGCTCTGTTTGTTTGTATATCCCGTCATAACTCATGAACCCCTGGACCGATTTGCTTCAAATTTTGATTGGGAAACTCGGTAGACCTACGGAAATGTTCTTAGTTTGGTTTTGAGATTCAAAGTTGAGTGGGTCGAGGTTTTTAGGGAAAAGTAGCTAAAATCGTATTTTACGACCAAGCGCGGGTAAATATAATATTACTTTAATAAAAAGTACTGGTCTCCAGAGTTTTCCCATGATTTTAGAAGATCTAATAAAAGGATCATATGTTTTGGGGTTACCATGTGTATATTCACGCAATATTGTATTACATTTTGTTATGTTTTGTTCTACGTTTCGAGATCAAATCAAAAGATTTTTTGTGACATAATTGAAGTAAGTTTCGTTGTTCACTAAAGTAAAACAAATTTAAAAAACATCATTTTTTGAAACGCTTTTCAATAAGTACTTCTTTAATTAGCTTTAAAAACCAAAATTAGATCTTGTAAAAAGATTATGTTTAAAAATTGTGAATTGTTCCTTTATTGACGGATAATCCCTATCAGCTGATTCACCGCGCTGTCTGTATAGACTGACCGGATTGTTAAAGCTCTCTTTACCTGTTCAGAACATAGAAAAAGAATTCCTGGAATGCCGACTGTCCTATTCGGAAGGCAATTCAGAGGACTCCTATTCTCTATGAGCAACTAGTTAGATGCTGTGGTACCCATAGAACTAGCTAGCACTGTGATCTTGCCAGGCTACATTCTGAATAAAACGTGCTGGGTCGTCTCTATACACTGGGTAGCCTGACGGGGCAGTACGACTAAGACGGACTGCATATACAGTACGTGTTGTAACGGTAAGGATCGTGCAAGTTTTAGACTGGGGTTAACTGTGGAATAGGAGGAAACTTTTGAAACTTTGTTTGAAAGTAAAAAACACAAGAACAAAAAATCGATTTGAATTGAACACAGCCAAATCTGCATGCAACAACTTAAAATTTCCTGCTTTTCGACTTCAAACCCTTAAAAAAGCACTTATGTTTTTGAAAAATTTTCGAAAAAAAGGGGAAACCCCCCTTTCCCCCCCCCCCCCGACCCTTACAAAATAATTTGCCCCCCCCCTTAGCAAAAGTCCTAGTTGCGCCTGGCGAGGACGACTGTTAGTATACACTCAAGTGTTGACTTATAGTCCAACGAACATAAAACACAGCAATATTGCATTGATTTCAGACATATTTCACTGTATTTGTTGATTTTCAAGCTACTACAGTCATAACCAGAAAACTGAGAATAGGAAGACGACATTATAGCAATTCTGAAGTGCATTTCATGTTGTTTAAAGCAAATAGGTTTACTTGAAAGCTATTAAATTACTTATTAAGTGCAATGAGTCTGTTTACAATGCACAATTGTTGTGTCTCATTTCATGTTCAATGCGCTAATAAAAGTCATAACTTGAGTTTGAAAGTCGACTTCCTATTCCAGAGTTTTCTGGTTATCACTGTAGTAAGACTATTTGCCTTTTTAACAATATCAAAACCACGCATAAGATTAATTAAATGTCGTCTTCCTATTCCAATTTTATTGGCTTTACTGTAGTTGTACGCTTAAAAAGATTGTACCTGTAATTTTTTATTGAACCCTCAATTAAAAAGTGCCATTTATGATTCACAATAGTTTACTTTTAATGTAAAACATAATGAAACAGAACAGTTCTAGTATCTCTATCTATCCAGATTATTTAAAACAATCTTTAACTTTTCTCTCTCAGATTCTTTAATTCTTTAAAAAAAATTTCAATAGTTTATTTTCATGTGAAAATTGAACCATATAAATTATATGAGAAAATGCCTTGAAAACTCAATTATTTGAGATCTTTAAGTATAGCATTGGAAGAACATGGATTTTAAAATAAAATAGCATTTGAAAACTGCAGCCAGTTGTAAACCCATTTTTTTAACAGATTGAACCCATCTTACGGCAAGTTTGGAAACCCCTTGGCATGGCCATTTTTAAAACCCCCTGGTGACCATTTTGAAAGCCACCTGATGGCCATTTTTTTACCCAGGTGGTCAAAAATCAAAACTTTTTTGTAAATCAATAATTTTGATTAATATTTATAACTAGGTGTATAAGGACGGGTAAACTGGTTTGTATAGTAAGGAATGTTGAAGAGAGTGTATTGAGGTTGATTTACGAATCCGGCTCCTCCACCGGCATTAAAACCTCCTTGTTTAAAGCCACCTCCAGCACCAGCGGCTAGTGCAGTCTGTCCAAGTCCTAAATGTGCTCCGGCATAAGTTCCTGATAGGGCAGCATTTCCTCCTGCTCCCAATGAAAAAGGTCCAGCGTTTGCATTTAATGAACCATATATTCCTCTAGAACTGGCGTAGTTGTAGAGTGCAGGGCTAGAGATATACTGGAGCGGCCTAAATATTAAATATTAATTAAATTTTCGAGTTGTTAAATGTTGATTCAACCATGCTCCATTTGGGTTTGTTAAAGCGGTTCTTTTACATATTTCAAAACACTCATATGATACCCCATTTTTGGGGGTTTATAGACACCCTGCACTATAACCAGGACTAGATGCATTAGGTTTCTTTGATTTGAATTCGATTGCGTTTTGGTTTTTACTTTACTACAACAATCTTAAAATATGCAGAGTTGCCTTTTTACAATTTTCATTTAAAACGCATTCACCGACAAAAAAGTATAAAAGAAAAGACGAAAGATTGATGTGTTATTGGTCAAATTGTGATCGAAAGCACAGCTGAGATAAATAACTGTTTTAATGATTTTACCTTATAGTGTTCCTGAAAACGGAAAAAAAACAAAAGTTTAAATGTCGGGGTCAGAATGGCTATTTTTATGAAATTTTTTACTTTCAAAATTTAAATTGCTCTAAACAGAATCTTTGAATCCAGATTGATAGAATGGTTGATTTGAAAACTACTTGATAAATATTGCTTACCTTGCACTGTAGTACTGTTTGTAAACGGATGGGGTACCATAGTACTGGTACTGAGGGTTGAAACCCACTCCTCCTCCGAAATTGACTCCTCTTTGTCCTAAGCCTCCTGCAAGCCCTACTCCGAGAGGTCCTAGTGCTGCTCCGAACCCGCCTCCAAATCCAGCTGTTCTAGAATCAACAGGGTAGTACTCAGGTGAATAGGCCTGTACTGCTGGTGAGTAGGACTGCTGGGAGTAGGTATAAGGGGAGTATGCTTGAGTAAGACTAAAAAATTAACATTTAAAAGTTTATACAGGGTGCCCCAGACTATATCGAGATTTTTTAAAATAACAGAACATTTATCAAAGATTGAATCATTAAAAAACTGAAAGAAACTGGAAAAGGAACAATGAAGAACAGAACAGCGATGCATTTGCATCTACATATTAATTTTTACAAATTTGTCCAATGACTATCCAATATCGAAAAATCCAATATTAAAAGATTTATTGGGATTTATTCCAATCTCATTAAAACCCAAGATACTAAATAAAAAATTACTAAGGATGAAACCTGGGACTGTAGAATTGTTTGTAGTATCCTGGAGTACCATAATACTGATACTGTTTGAACCCAAGTCCCAAGTTACCACTAATTCCATTAGGTCCAACTCCAGCCGCCAGTCCAGCTCCAAGAGGTCCCAGTTGAACCCCAAGTCCACCTCCAAAGTTCCTGAGCTCCTGTTCTAGGTATGGGTTGAAAGCCTCTTGTTCTGGAAATGGTTGAGGAGCTAGGTTTCTATACTCCGGGTAGGGGTAGGGATAGAAGGGGAAAAGGTTAGGATCTAACCCTGATTTTGGATCTAACTCAATTTCTTCAGGAGCTGCCTCTACAACAGCTTCATCTTCTACAGTTGCTGATACAACTGCAACAGCTAAGCTTAACAACAACCAGGCCCTGCAACACAATATTAATATAAGGGGTTTAATAAATAGATTTCATTTTTGAGAATGAATTGAAACTTCATAATGGGACTGAACTCTTAATTTGAAGGGTTCCTCAAATTACAGAAAAAAATAACAAGTGAAATAAATATCCACTTTCAACAAGATAAAATAGGATATATCATTCATCCTTCATAAGTCAAAGGTTTAAAAGGTACCTTTGTGCATCGGAGATTCCCTGAATAAATGAAAGGTCACTTGAAATAATGTCCTCAGTCCTTTGCAGGTCAGATAATTTCTATAAGAATTACAGGGTGTCCCACATCATATTAGACTGAAAACGGGTCTAAATTACGATTTTCGGGACTAATTAGAAAATTTAATTAGAATGAATCATTTTGAGAAATAATATAAGGCTTATATAAGAATTTTCTTGCGGAAAATGATAAGTTTTTCGAGTATTAAGGGTTTATTTTGGTGTTAAAGATTGGAGATAATCTAATATGATATGGGACGCTCTGTAGATGAAGTAAAATGAATAAAATTTAACCCTATGTTACCTCATGTCTTCGCTTGAAAGGAATGTACCTTAACCCTTTCCAACCTGGGCTTATATACTTAGGGGGGCGTAAGGGGAACAAGGCATAGACCTTACGGTACTTTGCAACCTGTGTGCTTTAATTTTGACTGCATGAGAGGGAAAGGGGTCAGGATAATTAACTTCAAATAAATAATTGATTTCTTGAAACTGTAAACAACAATATTCTTGGTTGAAAGGTTTAATTATGTACCTTTAGATCTTCAGAGTACTATGACAATACAAGGATTAATGTACTGTAGGATCCTCCCAGTACTAGGATTAGTGTACTGTAGGATATCTCCAGTACAAGTATTATTGTACTGTAGGATCCTCCCAGTACAAGTATTAATGTGCTGCAGGATCCTCCCAGTACTAGGATTCGTGTACTGTAGGATATCTCCAGTACAAGTATTATTGTACTGTAGGATCCTCCCAGTACAAGTATTGATGTACTGTAGGATCCTTCCAGTACAAGTATTAATGTACTGTAGGATCCTCCCAGTACAAGTATTAATGTACTGTAGGATCCTTACAGTACAAAAATTAATGTACTGTAGGATCCTCCCAGTACTAGGATTAGTATACTGTAGGATATCTCCAGTACAAGTATTATTGCACTGCAGGATCCTCCCAATACAAGTATTGATGTACTGTAGGATCCTTCCAGTACAAGTATTATTGTACTGCAGGATCCTCCCAGTACAAGTATCAATATTTTGTAGGATCCTCCCAGTACAAGTATCAATTTATTGTAGGATCCTCACAGTACATTAGAGAACAAATATTAATGCATAACATGCAAAAAACACAATAACTTTCTTAATATTACCATAATAAAGATTTGGAAGATTACTATTTTAGATTGGACATAAAACTTTTTAACCCATTAGTGACGAGAAGGTCAATTTTGACCGGGTGAGATTTTTAAAGTGCCTTTTTTCTTAAACTAAATGTTGCCCTGTCTTTTCCTGCGCTTTCCTTAGGATTCCCTGTTTTCAAAACATATTTTATATTTGACGTAACTTCAAAATTGGGGTTTCTATTAAATTTTCAATTTTAAAAAACCCAAAAAAACAAGATTTTGAATTCTGAAAAAAAAACAAAAGAACGCCCTGTAATTTAGTTTTGAATCTATAAGATTGTCAATTTTTTTGCAAGAAAAAATTTATAGATATTTTTGGAATCTTCTTTTAAAGATCTAAATACCTAACACATGAAAAGTAAAGTTTTGAAGATCATTAAATACTTATGAATTACCAAAGTTTTTTTAGATATTGTAGAGGATATGAAATCCCCGAAAGAGGATTATGAAATCCGCAAATCAGTTGTGTCGGACCCTGGAACCGGAGAAGACCTTCTCAACTTCCTCTCCTTTTATACACTCTTTAATTAATATGTATTTATATCTAGAAGCAATAAATGTACTTCTAAAATATTCATGTTTTACAGGTCACCCTGTACAAAAAATCAAAAATTTAATTGAACATCGAGTACAATCAAGTTTTGTTTTGACAATACCCTTCTAAAACAACTTCACTAATAGTTAATGGTCTCGTCACTAATGGGATGGTTTCTTTAAACTAGAAAACTGAAATAATTATTTGTTTTCGTTTTTTTAATTTGAAACATTGCCATGGATCTAAAAATGTCCAGGACAGATTGTAATAAAACAAAATAGGTACAAGCGAGAAACAGATCGACCAATATCATACTGAATTATCTCCAAGAACCCAAAAATCCGCACATAATACTCGAAAAACCTATTATTTTCTGCATGCAAAATAATAATAAAAATAAAAAACACTACATCAATCGTTCCACTATTTTCTGGTTAGTACTCAATGGAAAATAATAAAATGATTTACAAGTTCTAGTTTCTGAATTATTATATAATGAGTTTTCTTAAATGGGACGCTCTGTAGATG
>NW_019396783.1:97151-139169 GCF_000591075.1 Eurytemora carolleeae | reverse complement strand
ACCGGTGAAGCTACATAACAGGGGGGGGGGATGGCTCCGTGTAAAATCGAAAACTTTGGCTTGAAGCTGTGCTGTAGATTGCAGGGGAGACTGGAATGTTGAGAGAGCCAAGCAATCTATCAAGCATATTATTTTCAGATAAAAATAAAATTTAAAAAAAAAATATCTTTTATTATTGGAGAAATGAAAAAAAAATAAAAGTGATGAAGATATATGTTTTTTTTAATTTGACACTTTTAAACACTTTTAAACGTTTTTGGACTTTTAAAAAGTTCCCCGAAAAATCTGAAAAGTTAAAAAAATTAAAAAATTATTTGAATTAAAAATTATTGAAAATAACAATCTAATTCTAACAAATCTATAATTGGTCTAAATGTCGATATTGTTTTATGAGGACCTCTGTAAAAAAACATTTCTAGTAATTATTCCGAAACTCTAAATTTTTGACTCCCCACCCCAAAAAATAAATGCATAGTCGTCCTCGTAAATATCAATACAATGAAGACGACTTTTGATTTCAATTTTTGAATTCTACAAAGCTTTTAAACAGCCATGGATACATAGAAATAAAGAGAAACTGTCAATTAACAGCTCCACTTTGTTTACTTGACAACCTAGGGCCAACCACTCTAAACAACCTACCCTGGTTAGGCGGGTCCAAACTGCATAGTGAATTGTGATTGCTTAGTTGTAATATCTCATGCTTTGTTGTTTAATATGATGAAATATGATGAACTTGTAACTTGAAAAAAGCTTGTTAGAAATCAAAACTTACAGAAAAAGTCGTCTTCATTGTATTGATTTAAACGCCGACCAAGGTAGTTGCGCGTATGTTTAATTATTTCCTCGTTGAGTTCAGTATCCTTTAACCTTGAACTCAACATTTTATATATATATATATATAAGATATATATCCTTACACTTCCGTATTATATAATATATGCACTGTGCATTATATGCATTATGTTACGATTCATAGTTATGTGATTGGGGTCAAATATTGAATTTTGATAAAACTTTTTGTTTATTTTGAAATATGAAACTTAAAACTAATTAGTTGATCCAATTGACGCCTTTGAAATAAATCTAATGAGAATAAAAAAGGAAATTCGTGAAAATCTTTGAATTTTGAGAAAAAATCTGCAAAATTTTGAAGTAATTTTGTTATAAAATGTTTTATTTATAGCATTAGTATACCCCTCAATTAGACCCGTTAACGTGTGATTATGAATTAAATGTTGCGCTATGACGTTAGTTTAGTTGTTATCTCATTGAGATGAACCTTTAAACAGAGTTATCTATATAGTTGTGTTTAAACCTTCATCATGATTTTCAGAATATTCATCTGTATATTTATCTTAGATTTTAAACAGGAAAACTAGTTAACAAAACATTGTCTTACTTTAAATAAACTCAATATGCAATAGATATACTGAGAACTAGAAAACAATGGAATAAAATGACATTATAGTGTATTTGATGTTGTTACAAAACAAATAGTTTTACTAGACACTTACAAAATTACTAATTTAACGAACTGGGTCTGTTTACACTGCACAATTTCAGTGTCTCATGCTCATCGGACTTATTAAATTTCTAATTTGATTTTAAAAGTCGTCTTCTTGTTTTAGAGTTTTCTGGTTATCATTAGTCAAAGCAATTTGATGTCGTTTGTCTTCAAAATATCAATACCACTATTTTGTAATTTGTACAGGGTGTCCCAATAAACATGGGAACTGAGAAACCACTTGAATATCGTCTTTGATTTCCGATAACTGATAAATGACATAAAGTGCATCAAAAAAAGATTAAACGTCTACTGAGCTTTCCAAAATGTGGTCAACATTCTTTGTCTTTTTAAAGTTGACGGAGGTATTAAACATTTGAACAGTTTTGTTGATTTGAAATTAACTGGAATCTGGACAAATTTCCTGATGTCTTCGTCCATTTTGAAGATGAAAAAATGGTAGATCACGTTATACCTGTG
Organism: Eurytemora carolleeae; assembly: GCF_000591075.1. Taxonomy (NCBI): domain Eukaryota; kingdom Metazoa; phylum Arthropoda; class Copepoda; order Calanoida; family Temoridae; genus Eurytemora; species Eurytemora carolleeae. The sequence goes on along the minus strand of NW_019396783.1, from coordinate 137,182 downwards.
ATACTACAAAATACTATTTACGAAAGACGATATAAAAGTCGTCATGTAATTCCCCTGTTTAATGGGACACCCTGTATAACTTTAATATTTCTGAAAATGAGCTATACATACAAATCTTCAAAGACATTTTCTGCTTTATTTTGATGTTTATATTCATTTTTTCCAATAATCCACCAAATTTATGAATTTTTAAAAATCTATTTTTTTTAAGACAAAGCTTTATTGTACAGGGCTACCCACAAAGGATGAGTCTTTAGAGACGACTGCACGGAATTTCTTGAATTCTTTTTTTTTTGGCGTCATTTCATTTGAAAACCAGCTTTTTTTCTTTGCCAAACCAGTTTGTAAACTATTTGAAGAGTAAATTGGTCAGACAGAAGACAAAATCTAGCATTACCATTGTCATATGTAAATTGTTTTCGGTCGTCGTTTTATAGTCTCATCTTTTGTGAGTAATCCATCGTTGTTAACAAGTTTAGTATAGGTCCACTCGCTTTCTGAGGAGGCCCGAAAACTGGGTAAGAAACAAATCAAAGAGAACTTTTGCTTGCAAAAATACTTTATCAGAACTTTTTCTTTATTTAAAACTGCGTAATAAACAATAAACAAGAAGACTGCTATCTCAAGAGAATAAACAATAAACAAGAAAACTGTTCTCTCAAGCAAATAAACAATAAACAAGATAATAATCAACAAATAAAAAATGAAAAATATGAAGCATTGCTACCCTCCCTCCCTCGCTATCACACTCATATTCAACATTTCTAACTTCCCGTTATCTTTAGTACCCCCCTTCCTCCCCCCACCGTTGATCGCCTCTCTCCCCCGATACTTTTCCGTAAAGAGTGTCCCAATAAGCATGGAGATTAAAAGACGACTTGAAAATTGTCTTCGATTTACGATAGTTCATAATTGACAAAGTGTGTATCAAAATAAAGACGAGGACTGATCGGTTCAGCCGTTTTCACGTTTATTGGATACTAACAAACAAACACACAGACACCCAGACTAGCAAAGTATATATATAGATTTGAATGATTTCAAAATATTTGCGCCCATTTTGAAAGGGAAAATATGTTAAACCACATTTTTGGAATTCTCAAGACTTCATGTCGTCTCTTTAATCCTATGTTTATTGGTACACCCTGTATTTTTACTTTTAAGATTTTAGATCAAATAAACAAAATAATATTAATGATTTAAATCTTTATTTATCAAGTTGAGAAATGGGCTCCCTTAGTTTGGATTCATTCAGAAGATCCATTCATGCCTTCATCTGTACCATTTCATTTACAGAATATACAGGTATATTATGTACTTGTATGTACTGTATGTACTGTATTGTATGCACTGAATCTACTGTATGCACTGAATGAACTGTATGTACTGAATCTACTGTATGTACTGTATGTACTGTATGTACTGTATGTACTGTATGTACTGTATGTTTCTGTATGTACTGTATGTAGTATATGTACTGTATGTACTGAATGTACTGTATGTACTGTATGTACTGTATGTACTGTATGTACTGTATGAACTGTATGTACTGTATGTACTGAATGTACTGTATGTACTTATGTACTGTATGTACTGCATGTAATGTATGTACTGTATGTACAGCATATGTACTGCAAATGTACTGTATGTAATGAATGTACTGTATGTAATGTATGTAATGTTTGAGTTATATGTTCTGCATGTACCGTATTTACATTATAATCTGTATGTTCTCTATCATAGTATGTACTGCATGTGCCGTATTTACGGTATGAACTGTGTGTAATGTCTGAATGTAAGTGATGTATAAAATGTATGTACTTATGTACTGTATGTACTTTATTTTCCGTATGTACTTTATTTTCCGTATGTACTTTATGTACTTTATGTACCTTATGTACTGTACATATTGTATGTACCACTTATTCTTATGTGCCATATGTACTGAATCTACTTTATGTACTTGAAGTACTCAACGTACTTGCTGTAATTGATGTACTGTTTATGCTTGATGTACTTGATGTACTTTATGTACTTGATGTATTTGATGTACTTGATGCACTTGCTGTACGTTATGGGCTACATCTAGATATACTTGATATTTTTATGTACTTGATGTCCTCTAGATTAATGATGAGAATGAAAGACTAGTACAGGAGAACCCAACTCAAGATTCTATAGTTACAGGTACATAAAAGGTACAGACATGGTACAGACATTGCATACTTTAATTTGCAATCAAATTCTGTTGCGATAAAAACAATTACAATCAGAAATTTATTGCAATTGGCACTGATTGCAACTGATTGCGCTGGATTATGATTTCAATCGTAAGAGATTGCACTAATGTTGTTAATGAATGATTTTATTGCAATTCGTTTGATTGCAACTGAATTGAATATCACCAAGTTTGAGTACAATCAAACGTGTTCCATACAAAATTATTGAATTATAAGTGACAACATAGTTGATTGCAAGATAGTCTTTAACTGTATCGGAATGCGGATACAGATATATTGTATATAAATACTAAATATCCTATATTAAGGTCCGGATACAGTCACAGATATCCTGTATATGAATACAAAATATCCTATATTAAGGTCCAGATACAGATATCCTGTATATGAAAACAAAATATCCTATATTAAGGTCCGGATACAGATATCCTGAATATGAATACAAAATGTTTTATATTAAGGTCCGGATACAGATATTATGCATATGAATACCAAGTATCCTGTGGACTGTGTAAACTGTTTCCAACCTTTCTTCTTGTAAGTAAAAAAGTAAAAAGTAAAAAAGTAAAAAAGTAAAAAAGTAAAAAAGTAAAAAGAAGAAAAGGTAGAAAAATAAAATATATAAAAGAAGAAAAGGTAAAAAATATCCTATTAAAGGAACTGTCCACGTAATTTCAAGTGACCCTCTATTTATAGAATGGAATGAATGATTCACAACGGTACCCTTAAAGTTTTGTCTGATCAATGTGGAACAAGTTATCCTTCTTTTTACTAGTTAAAAATTAAATATAATTAAATATATATATTGAAAATACAAGGTACTAATGCAAGGAAAGTTATTTGCAGTCGCATACACTCTGCGTACATATTAAAACCAGTTCTCTTTGGGCGGATTTTGTAAACAAGAATAGATGCTTCAGTGTTCGTCTAGTATCCCAGGAGGATAAAAGCATTTAATTTTGATAACTTTGAAAATTCACATAATAGTTTCATATGACCCAAATATTTCATAGATTATTTTTGTGAAAATGGATTCCATGTCAGGCTGTAACATCCGTCTTGTGTTTACTTTTCCGCCCAAATACAGTGCACTTCAGTACAAAAAATGTGTACACCTCATGGTTCAGAAGATCAGAGTTTATGGCAAACACTTAATTCCATTGCGTTGCGAGGTTTCCCATTAATTGTACGATTTTCACAGTGGCGAGGACCCCAGTACAGCTCCTATGTACACATTTGTAACTGAACATCTGGATTCCTGCAGTACAGTTGATGTCACTTACAGTATGTTCTACCCGTACAATTATGGAAAAGTAAGATTACCTTTTAACATGAAATTCAAGAAAATATATTTAGGATATGCTTGAATTTTAATTTTGATTGTACACTGTACATTTACACAAAAAATGTTGTTTATTTTCATGTCACAAAGATTAAAATACTTTATATATATTTATAAACTAAAGTTGACTATGAAATGAGAATATTCAAACTGTAGTAAAACTGTTCTGTAACAATAATAACTTTTAAATGGACTGTAGTAAGTTATAAATCGAGTGACCTTCATGCAAAGATGTCAATACCCGATTCACAACGGTACCCGCCCCGTATGAATTAGTTATTATTGTTTATAATCTAAAAAATCATTTGTCTTTAATTCTAGTTTTCCACAAACGTGACTTGCGCATTTCTACAACAGTCAATTCTGGTTTCCCACAAGAGTGACTTGCGGATTTCTACAACAGAAAAACATATGAGAGTTTTCAGAGTTAAAGACATTCAACCTAGAAAACCGACAATATCTTCCTCAGTTTTAATCAGATATAGGTTTTAGCTGAGTACCGTTGTAAATCGGGCGTTGTTATGTTTGCATGGAGGGTTACTTGAAATTACGCTTACAGCCCTTGTAAGTTTTGATTTTTTTTTGTATATTCCAAACCTCTATTTAATGATGTTTGCGTTGGTTTGGAAGAGTTTGGATTCTCTGTTGGAGATTCCAAACCTCTATTTTAGGATGTTTGCGTTGGTTTGGAAGAGTTTGGATTCTGTGTTGGAGATTGGCAAACTTTTGGAAATCATATAGGAGACTGGGAACATGTGTCTTTGAGGTAGATCATCAGCTGATTTGTGTAAATAAGCTGATCTATGTTATTCTTTTTATTGATATCAGTTTGACTGAATTCTCCTCTAATTAAAGAGGGAAATGTCAGATTCACAAAAGCACCCTTTCAACCTCTTTCTGGCCAGTAATGTGGGATAGCTTAAAAAGTGTTTAATTCTAACAACTACTTCTGTATTTCTGTTGCAGAAAATTATAATTTTAGTGAAACTACAATCGAGAATTTTCTCTTATTTGTGGTCAACCATTCAAAACTTTAAAGGGTACCCTTGTGAAGCTTACTCCGAATCCTCTCAAAAATAAAAGTTAACTTCAAACGAATAAAGTCCCTTTAATATAGTTATTAATCTTTTAAATATATTCCATTGATTAAACCTTTGATCCAGATTTCAAGGCGGAGAGCCTTTGATGATTTATGTTGGTGTTCATTCCTTTGGGGCTTGGTACTCTTGGGACAGGTATTACAGTGAATACAAAAAAAAATTTTAAAAGAAATAAAAAATAAAAAAATAATGAGAATTTCCCAAATCTGCTGATATATTTATTTCCAAATTTCAATATCTAGAAGAATAGATGATACACATAAAGCAAAATCTTTACTCTGATTAAAAAGATATTTCAAGATAGGAAACGGAAAACGCTTTTACAAAACGTTTTTAAAAAGTTTTAATATCTTTGATCAGAGTAAAATTTTCGCTTTTTGTATTTAAAGCAAACGTGTCTCGCATGCAATTTTGAAATAGGATTTGCTGCATCTCAGATTATTGTGGAGTCTTTAACAATAGTGTAAAAAGCTTTAAATGTTTTAAAATGGGCCTCAAACATCTAAATTTAAAAGTGGACTAACCATTCCTTAATCTGAGCCCGCGATTTAAAAAATTCGGGGAAATACGGCTCGGGTCTAAGCTGTCGTTGAGACCTTATTTACGGCTTGAGCTTTCGGATTCAAACTGCATCTTATTTTCCACCGAGTTGAATTTAAAAAAACCGGTTTAATATTCTATTTGGCGGATTTTCATGGTAGGAATTGGCGTATTCCCAGTTTTTATGAGAACGAGACGCAACATTGAGCCTTATTCTCCACTAAAACCAACCAATGTCGGTTTTATTTTCATTGGGACTAACTCCTGAAAGGGAGTGTTCGCGAAAAATGAAAGGAAGTATAGGCTTAATGCGATAAAAAAGTTTTGATCTCTACTAATCTCACTTCTATCTGTTGCGTCTATAAGGAGAAAATTGTTAAAAACGACTAATACCGAAGAACGTAGTGTCCATACTAGTTCAGAAATCTGCAACATTCAACTCGGATCGTGAACAAATCAATTTAATTCCAAACAAATCATTCAGATATTACAAACAATAGTCATCGATTATTTTTCGACGCATTCGTAAATACTTGATATTTCATAATATTTTGTATTTTTCATGATCTTAGAGTTACTTTTGAAAACATTTATTCCTATTTCGAGGATTTTTGATAATGAAGACGACATTTTCATATCTTCCAGGAATGTTCGAAAATCCAAGGCCGTCGAAAATTATTTAAAAAAAAACTAAATCAAAAATATTATGAAATATTAACTATATATGAATGCGTCGAAAAATAATCGAAGACTACTGTTTGTAATATCTGAACGATTTGTTTGGAATTAAATTGATTCGTTTACGATCCAAATTGAATGTTGCATCTTTCCGAATTTGTATGGACGCTGCATTCTTCGGTGTTAGTCGTTTTTAACAATTTTCTCCTTATAGACGCAACAGATAGAAGTAAGATTAGTAGCGATCAAAAGGGCATTAAGCCTATACCCCCTATTATATTTCGCGAACACTCCTTTTAAGTCGAGTCGAAGATCTTGCAGCTGTCAATCACGTGACACAAGCTGTCGTTAGAGTTGGGTTGAAGATTGGGTCTTAAAGTCGGGTTTAAGGAATTAAGACTCGAGCCGAAGCTTTTAAATCGCGAGCTCTGGTCTAAGAAATTTTTCTGTCACATGGCTAAAGTTTTACTCTAGCTGTATTGAATTTGGTCCCATCTGGAATGAACATATTTTTGATTAACTACAATATTTTTTTTTGTATATCCGCTAATCTGTAGATATATTTTTGATCTAGCCAGATATTAACTTTCACTTATAAACTTGTACAAATATCTTTTTATATTTCTATATTATTATATATATTTTTATATTTCTATATTATTATATATATTTTTATATTTCTCTATTATTCTATATATTTTTATATTTCTATATTATTATATATATTTTTTCTTCTAGATTAGCTTTTACATTATATTATAGATAGATCTGTAAACAGATTTATATTTCTAGATCTGCAAATAGATTGATATTTCTAGACCTGTAAACAGATTTATATTTCTAGATATGCAAACAGATTGATATTTCTAGACCTGTAAACAAATTTGTATTTCTAGATCTGCAAATAGATTCATATTTCTAGACCTGTAAACAAATTTGTATTTCTAGATCTGCAAACAGATTTATATTTCTAGACCCATGCAAACAGATTTATATTTCTAGATCTGCAAACAGATTTATATTTCTAGATCTGCAAACAGATTGATATTTCTAGACTTGCAAACAGATTTATATTTCTAGATCTGCAAACAGATTTATATCTCTAGAATTAATATTTCTAGATCTGCAAAAAGATTCCTATTTCTAGATCTGCTAACAGATTAATATTTCTAGATCTGCAAACAGATTCATATTTCTAGATCAGCTTTCAGATTGATATTTCTAGATCTGCAAACAGATTCATATTTCTAGATCTGCAAACAGATTCATATTTCTAGATCTGCAAACAGATTTGTATTTTCTCACGGAGAGCCTCTCAAGAAGAAAACTATAAGAAATGGTAAAACGTAAGTATATAATTCTAAAAATGTAAATAAAATAATTATGTTTGATTTATTTGTTGTCAAACCTTTAATCTATTGGTTAATTGATTTATTTATAAATTGATTAGTTAGTTGATGAATCTAATTATTGATTGAAATGTGTTGATTAATCAATGAATGGGTGAATTGAAAAATTAGATTGTAGATTTATTGATTAGTTGTATGACTAAATAGCTTCGAGATAAAACTATTTATTGATGTGTTGATGAATTGATTTATTAATTGTATTATTGACTACAGGTGAGAATAGATGTAAACTAATTGATTAATTGATTGTTTTAGATTGGAGATAAGATTGAGTTAGTGATCATTGATTGAGTTCCTGAACCTTGAAGAGGGCATACCAACTGTATTGTTTAATTAATTGATTGATTGATTGATTGATTGTAGCCTAAAGATGAGACTACATGTAGACTACCCCGAGTTCCTGTCCTTGAAGAGGGTAGACCAGCTGTATTGATTGATTGATTGATTTTAGACTTGAGATGAGAATAGATGTGGACTACCCTGAGTTCCTGGACCTGGAGGAGGGTAGACCAGCTGTGTTCAGTGCTAACGGTTCACATGGGGTTTGGGCACAACCAGGTACAACTTACAAGCATTCAAAGGACTGTAAATCCTTTTATGGAGAAACAAAAAATATAAACGATGTATTTGTTGTCCGTATTTTGCTTTAAAACATAAGACTACTCATAATTTAATTTTAACTTCCGAAAATAGATTAAAAGTTATTGTTGCAGGAAAGTTAAAAATATTATAGTAATATTGTCACCATGCAGTAATCTTTCTTCGTAGCTTTATACAGTACTAGAAATTTAGGGCGCTTCGCGCCCTTCTTTCTAGGCTTTTATTTCATTTCATTATTTTTTATTTCTTCTATTTCAACTTTTAATTGTGGCTTTATCTCTGAACATCTTCTCTTTGTACAGTATAAAACAAAAACAAAAAAAGTTTGCGAATTTCATAATATTTTTTTGCGCATTTTCAAAATTTTTCAAAATAAAAAACTTTTAAAAACAATTTTTTAAAATTTTGATCATTCATAAACCTTCCCTGGGGTCACGTGAGGTCCCACAAACAATTTGGGCCCGATCGGTTCAGCCGTTTTAAACGTTTATTGGATACAAAAAACAGACAAGCCAAATTTATATGTAGATGTATACAACTAGCCTCATAGGGCGCTTCGCTTCTGGATATAAATGCATAATGAATAAAGAGTGTATAAAAGGAGAGTAGATCTTCTCTGGATCTAGAATCCAGCACTGCTGACTTGCGTATTTTGTAATCCTCTTTTCGGGATTTTCATCTCTACAATCTAAAACATGTTTATGCTTTATTTTTTCCTTTATGTTTTAGGAAAGCACACTTACCTACATATACTGACGGTACACCTGGATGATTTTTGTGATAAAGGAGTTTCATGGAAATCTTGGGAAAACCTCAGTAAGTTCAGAAAGAAATATAAAAACTATAAAGTGCTATAAAAGGAGGGGGAAATAGTTTCTTTGTCATGTTGGTTCTTACTTTCTAAGATTCTTTACTTCTTATCAAAGGTTTAAACCTTCAGGTTGCAAAGATTTTCTGGCCAATACTAAATTCCTTAGAAATAAAGATTTTATTTACATTCTTCATTTATGCTTTTAAATATGCCAGGCAGATTCTTAACAAAATTGAATCAAATTTTAATTATTTTTATTTTAGAAATCTACGAAACCGGACCTTTGGACCAGTACACAGGAAAAATATTTTTTAATCTCTAAGGTTCTTAAGAATTAAAAAAAAACAGAAAACAAAAAATATATGACTCTACTTTAGATTGAAATAATATACAAATTTTGAATATTTTAAATATTTTAAATTTTTTAATGGCATTGCTGAAACAAACAATTCAAATAGATTTTGGTTTTAATCTTTGATTGCTATTTTTAAATATTTTAAAACTTCAGGAGAGGATAGTTGGATTAACTTTAAAGGAAGATGGGGCAATATTAAGAAATTAGTAAGTATATATTTATTTATAAATTCGACTGGTTTGTCTGTCTGCTTGTACCCCAAAAACGGCTGAACACGGCCCCAGGGAAGGTTTCTGGATGGTTAAAATTTTACCTGGATAAATTTCGTTGAACTTTTTTTTTTAAATTGCATGGTCGTTTGAAAGCAACCTTCAAATGCATAAATTGTCGCTGGAAGAGGGGCACGATCAGTACATTTTTGATTGCATGATAAATTTAAGAGCTTTTTTACTTTAAAATATTCGCATTTTAATGTTTTGGTTTTGGTTAAATTCTGGATTTAGAAAAGTCATTAAAAATATCTAGTTTTGCCTCTAAACATGGAAAATTACAAAAAGAAATCTATTTCATTTTAATCTTCCTTTTTTGTTGGTATGTTTATTTTCAAGTTGCTAAAATTATTAGGTCCGTTTCTTGTCCCCAGAAAACCTCGGTTTATCAAAAGCTTGAAAATCAATCATAATTCAAAACATCTGCGAAGTATATCAGATGTTTTGTAAAAAAAGGGGTTTTCGTTGAAATAAATTTATTTATTACAATATAGAGGGAAGTTAATGGCACTGGAAGACACAGTAAAACAAAGAAGCTTGCCAGCATCTGCATTAAAAAGTCCTGTTTTTTGGCTTGAAAAAGGAATTTTGTAGAAGAGGCATATTTTCAAAATGATCGATATTTAATACTAAACTATTTATTCTGCAGGGGTGTGGTTTAGAGCCTTTAATAGGAGAATGTGGACTAGTGGGTGGACCTACAGGACCACACAAATACTTCAAACATGACTTCCAGCAACCACCAGCATGTATTCCACCTAGATTCCACCTCTAATAAACTTCCAGAAACCTGTATTCCAGCTAGATTACAGTCGAATATACTTCCAGCAACCTATAGCCTATATACCAGCTCTTATATGCTTCCAGCAACCACCAGCATGTATGCCAGCTAGCTTCCAGCTCTAATTACTTCCAGCAACCTCTAGCATGTATTCCAGCTAGATTCCAGTTCTTATACGCTTCCAGCATCCTCTAGCCAGTATTTCAGAGCTCTAATAAACTTCCATCAACCACTATTCTGTATTCTAGCTAGATTCCAGCTTCAATAGAACTCCAGCTCCCTCCGACCTATTTTCTAGACCAGCTAGATTCCAGCTATAATATAATTCTATGACCCTCCAGCCTGTATTTCAGCTAGATTTTAGCTCTAACATACTTTCATCAACCTTCAGAATGTATTCCAGCTAGATTCCAGCTCTAAAATATTTCCAGAAAACTCTAGCATGTTTTCTAGCTAGAATCTAGCTTTAATATACATCAAGCAACCACTAGCCTGTATTCCAGCTAGGTTACAGCTTTGATATGCTTCTAGCACCCTCCAGCCTGTATTCCAGCTAGATTCCAGCTCTAATATACTTCCAGCAATAAGTATTCCAGCTCTATTCTAGCTCTAATTTACTTCCAGCAACCTGAATTCCGGCTATATTTTAGCTCAAATATACTTTCACCAACCTCTATTCTAGCTAGAATCCAGCTCTAATATACTTCCAGAAACCTCTAGCCTGTATTCTAGCCACATTCCACTCTAATATACTTGAAGTACCCTACAGCCTGTTTTCCAGTCAAGCTAGATTCCAGCTTCAAATTCTACCAGCAACCACCAGCCTGTATTCCAGCTAGATTCTAGTTCTAATATACTTCCAGCAACCTCTATTCTGTGTTATAGTTAGATTCCAGCTCTTATATGCTTCCAGCAACAACTTGCTTGTGTGCCAGGTAGATTCCAGCTTTAATATACTTTCAGCAACCTCAGCTAGATTCCAGCTTTAATATACTTTCTGTAACCTCCAGAATGTATTTCAGCTAGATTCAAGCTCTAATTTGCTTCCAGAACCCTACAGCCTGTTTTCCAGTTAGATTCCAACTCTAATATACTACCAGCAACCTGTATTCCAGCTAGATTCCAGCTCTAGTACACTTCCAGCAACATGTATTCAAGCTGTATTCTAGCTGTAATATACTTCCAGCAACCTTTTTTCTAGCTAGATTCCAGCTCTAATATACTTCCAGCAATCTGTATTCTAGCTATATTCCAGCTCTAATATACTTCCAGCTACCTGTATTTAAGCTGTATTCTAGCTCTAATATACTTCCTGCAACCTGTATTCAAGCTATATTCTAGCTCCAATATACTTCCAGCAACCTGTATTCCAGGTGTATTCTAACTCCAATATACTTCCTTCAGCCTGTATTCCAGCTCTATTCTAGCTCTGATATACTTCCAGCAACCTGTATTCAAGCTATATTCTACCTCTGATATACTTCCACCAACCTGTATTCCAGCTCTATTCTAGCTCTGATATACTTCCAACAACCACTAGAGTCCAGAGCCCGTTCTCTCCATAATAATGTTTAAACAGTGGCCGTGTTGTTCACGTACTTTGGGGGACGATAGTTTGGCCGCTTTCTTATCTGATAGATAGATAGTTCTTACGAGAGACATCTAGCGGCCAAACTATCGTCCCCCAAAGTACGTGAACAACACGACCACTGTTTAAACATTATTCTGGAGACAACGGGCTCAGAACAGTAACAAAGATAACAAATTACAATGATAATAAATAAACAGGAGAGTAATTGTCGTCTTTGGTCACTACTCACATCAGAAATACCGCTTAAGAGTTATAGTAATATTATTTATAATAACTACAACAAATTCTTATTATAAAAATAACAAACAGAACAATTAAGGACTCCCATTTTACTGTTTATTGGTTGTCAATAAAGATGATTAATATTTTGATTTTTGTTAATTATTTATCAAAGCGCTGACTTGATTCTTTTTTAATCTATCGGCTTGCTTGTTTTAAATTTTTAGATACTGTTAAACTTATAATAAATATATATTTATGCAAAAAAAAATTCTGTCTAGAAGTGTTAACTAGATTAAATTTTTTTGATTACTTTGAAAGATATATCTGAAAGTCGTCGTCATTTTCATTATGTTTGTTTCCTGCAGGGTGTCCCACGAAACGTAACATTTAATAAATAGTTATTTTTAGTTAAACAATTCTTTTGCTTACTTATAATTTAATATAACATGACTTCCAGATAACATTTTTATTGATCTTTGGTATCAAACAACTGAACAAATAATGGAAAAAGACATTCTAAACTATTCACCAACTGTCATGTTTCGTGTGACACCCTGTAGTTCTTAAGAGGAGTGGGGGAGTGGGAAATCCATAAAATACCGGACTAACACGATCCTGGTTTATCGAACGAAAAGAATTAAAAATGCTAAATAAATAGAGAATAAAACTAAATGTATAACAAGCGAAATGATAAGATAAAGAAAAATTTTAACTTTCAGACAATATATGTAAAAACCCTTAAATTTTAAAACAAGCAAGATCCCCCAAAAAAATTTTTATCCCTAAATTTGTATTTTTTAATTTGTTGTCGCTGCAGAAAATCAAGTCTCTGCAAAAAAGGGCAATTAGAGCGGTAAATAATAGTTCATTTAAGGCACATTCAGATCCAATATATTTTTCAGATTAGAACTCCTAAATTTTGATGATACATATAAACTAGATGTACTATCTTCAGGGGCGTACGAGGGCTTTTGTTTAGGCGGGCCCCCGGGCAACAGTATGCCCCCCTTAAAATCCCCTTTTTTGAAAAAATATTGATACCTTTTTTATTTTTTTTTGCCCCCCTACCACCTGGACTTGTTTTGTTCACTATAAAAATACCATAAATCAATAATCACAACATCATTAAAAATTATATTTTTACTAATAAACGAAATTTCTTCTGAATTTTTTAGATAGAATTTACTCAATCTACATATTCACCAACTCTTTTAATGCAAAAATAATTGCGCAAAACTAAAATTTCGTTTCATGCGCAACTTTCGCAAAAAATATTTCCGGTTTTGCGCAAATTGCGCAAAATAAATAGCGCAAAACCGCGCAAAACTCATTGCGTTTCATGCGCAAAAATAGCGCAAAAGTTCGCAAAAATAAAATTTGCGTGAAAATAGCGCAAATTTTGCGCAAAAGATTTAGCCATTTCGTGGAAACCCTAAACAAATCATATACACTTGAACGGGTTCTCTTTAAAACTCTAGAATGTTTTCCCTCCGCTTTATTTCCAAAAATATTAAAATTCGATTGAATTAGAGCTGAAAGAAACTAAATCTGCAAAATCGTTTAAAAGAAAAGTCGCCAAGATCTATTTAGATAGCAAATTATATCTGTAAAAAAAACTGTGTATCATGTGGATAAACTTAGTCTTTACTATCTTCTTCACCCCGTAGTTCATAAACATGATTCTAATAACTTATGTTACCCTCTGTTCCAACCCTTACGCTGAGTATCCTCCCTTTCCCTTATACTCCCTCACCTCCTCCTTACCATTTTCCTGATTTATCATCGTTCTTATGTTTAAAATGTACAATGTACATTGTTTTTATCTGCAATTCTCATTCGTTTATAGTGGGCCAACCAATTAAAACAACCTACTCTGGTTAGTAAACTGCATAGTAAATTGTGGCTTTTTTATTTGTATTATCTCGTGCTTTGTAGTTGAATGAAAATATGAATGTTCATAAATTAGGCCCCCCCCCCCCTGCCCTCCCAGATTAAATGGTTGACCATACGATAATGATTTCTACCTTCCCTATAACAACAAAACTGTAGAAAGTATCTAATACTTTCTCCATACATATATTAATATAAATTAGTATCAAACTACAGCATAGTTTTACACTAACCATTTTTTAGTTCACAGGAACTGAACACCTCCTTAAACCATAAATAATATTAACCTGATGTTATAGACCTTTTAAATTTAAAAGATGAACTCTGCTGAACAAATAGCCAAGGTTTAAAATTTTAAAGGTTTACCCCATCAGGTTGTAAAGATATAGATATTAAAAAAATGCATTCAGATTCAAGCCTAAAATTTGGTTCATTGAATCGGAAATTGTACGTAGATTTAAAAAATGTCTCAATCTTCAGGGGCGGATACAGGATTTAAGTGAGGTGGGGCAAGATTTTTTAGGAACAAAAAAATTCATAATTAGGAACAAAATATCCCGCCGCAGGTGAAAATTTTTTTTGACTTAAAATACTCAAAAAGAGTCAAAATTAAAGACTTAAAAACTAGATTTTTTTCACACATTATAGTTTATTAAGACAGATATTTTGTGTAAAACTGCAAGAAACCATAAACGTTAAACGTAAGAAAAAGATATTTCAACCCAGTGTCGTCGACCTTAGATATTTTAGACATGAATTCTTTTAGATCACATTTTCTTTTCACGATTAGGTTGCAAAGGTTTAGGGATTAGAAAATTTAAGTTTGTGACAAAGACTCATTTCCGTTGTCTCTAAAGTATCATCATTTATAGCAAATTGTGTGAATTGTATTAATATTCAGAACTAAAAATGATTCTGAAGATTATGAACTGGCTACACAGGTATAACAATAGTTATATATTTATTCATTTTTAGAACATTATCCTTTTTAATTCAACCAATGTCCTCTATTTTATTCTAGAGAATAAATGTGCCTAATCCATAATTAAAACACAACAAATTTCAAAGAAAATATGGACCAAATGCGTACTTGATTGCAGATAAAGCTATTTTCATAAAAATATTATGAAACATCTATATACTTGTTGACGGAAAACAGCAACACGCTAGACAAATCAGGATAATAGGCCAGTAAGGATTCTGGTGGGGGATGTTTATTTTCCCCGGACAATTCTTTCCCGATAGGCCGCACAAATACACACAACAGAGTAACCCCGTCTCAGAAATTCGATAACAAAATCTTTATTTCCTAAAAAATAACATAAATTATAGGTCATGGTTACTTGTACAATGTTATAATGAATATTAATAGTAGAAAAATCTTACGAATTATTTAAGGATGGTCGGGGGTGACTTATTGTTGATCAGTATTGAAATACGTTTTTTTAACTTCTGAAAAATTACAGTTGAATATTTAACGAAATTCACTAATGCTTCTTATGAAAATATTTTGCTTAACTTTAATGATTTCACAACAACGAAAATATTTTAAGCTCCGTCGGAGGAGTACAAAGGGAATTGCGGGCTGAAAATTTGGTTTGGCTGTCTCCGAGAGGAAATAAACATTGAAGACGACATTTTACAGAGGTCTTAAATTAATGGTTAACAATACTATACACGAATGCATCGAAATGAATTCGACATATAGATATCTGAATGATTAATTTTAAATTCAATATTTACGATCAAGTGGAAAAATGCAACTCTGTGAATTATATGGACGCTACGCTCTTGAATACAAAACGTTTTCTCCGTATATGCGCTACAGATAAACTGAAATTAGTTGCGATCAATATCGATTTTAAATTGATATCAGCCTATAACCCTTCAATTTTTAGCGATCACTCCCTTTAAGCAGCACCCTCAAAATAATATATTTTATAGTAGTGGAATTTTATCCGGGGTTCTAGTCGCAACCTTCCTCTGTTTAATAGTCTACCTACTACTCAGGTTCATCTACACAAACCAGAAAACTCTAAAATAGGAAGACGACTTGTAGAATCATTATAAGTCCAACGAGCATGATGAGCCAGAGCAATTGAGCAATGTAAACAGACCCATTTCACTAAATTAGTGATTTACGGGTGTCCAGTATAAGTATATAGCTTTGTAACAACATCAAATACACTTCAGTATTGTTATAATGTCGCCTTCCTATTAAATTGTTTTCTGGTTCTCACTGCAATAAAAACAATTCTGATTACTCGGCTCTGATTCTAACTTTTAAATCCTTATATTTTTGCAGCCTCATGGTTAACACCTGTGATATTTTAGAACTTTTGGACTATTTCATCAAACTTTTACAGTTTAAAATCTAGAAAGGTCCAAGAATTTAATGCAAGGAAAGTCATTTATTTCAGAGGTGTACGCATCTTTTGTACTGCAGTGTAAGCTGTCAGTGGGCGGTAATGTAAACACAAGACGGATGTCGAAGCCTGACATGGGATCCATCTTTCACATAAAAAATCAATGAAATATTCTGGTCATACAGGACACTATTATGTGAATGATCAAAATTATCAAAATTCAACGCTTTTAACCTCCTCGGATACTAAACGAACCTTGCATTACATTCTTGGAAAGGTCTAGGCCGACTGGTTTAAATCAATAAGGATTAGAAAATTGGAGTATGCAGTTCCAATCACGGGAAACAACGGAATTATCATTATTATTTGCAACTGATCTATTTATTGAATATTTAAATTTAAATTTAAAATTTAAAATTTAAAATTAAAAATTTAAGTTTCTTTTATTTTAATTTGAAATCTTGTCTAGTTTATATTTTCAAAGACAACTTTCTATCTGGAGATCTAATATATTTGTAAGCAATGTGCTTTCTGGAGATCTAATATATTTGTAAGCAATATGCTTCCTGAAGATCTAATATATGTGTAAGCAATGTGCTTTCTGGAGATCTAAAAAATTTGTAAGCAATATGCTTTCTGAAGATCTAATATATGTGTAAGCAATGTGCTTTCTGAAGATCTAATATATGTGTAAGCAATATGCTTCCTGAAGATCTAATATATTTGTAATCAATGTGCTTTCTGAAGATCTAATATATTTGTAAGCAATTTGCTTCCTCATTTTCTCAGAAAATGTAAACCAGGGCTCTATGAATTTTAGAGGTCAAAGTCTCACATATAACTTTGCATAAATAGCCTAAAAACGTTGTTGTAAGCTTTAATAAGATTGAATTGACATTTAAAAGTTTGCTAAACCTAGATTTGAGGAGTACACAGAGACCAGCGCCAAGCAGAAGAAGGAAGAACAGATCGTGGAGCGTGGAAAAATGAGGTCATTTAATTCATTTATTTTGAGATATTTTTGTTGTTGTGGGAGGTCGCGAAACTTTTGTATTTTAATCCTTTTAAAAGACACTTCTCCGTATCTTTTTAAGTCCGTCGAATATTTTTTTACTTCCTTTTGGATAAATATAAATAATAAATAAAAAAATAAATAATCTTGAAAATACATGTCAGCTGCTTTTAACGATTTAAGCCCTAAATCGCTTTGAATAGTACAGAAGTTTTCGTTGAGAGTTCACAAAATCAGAGTATTTTTATAATATCCGACGTACTTGATTAAACTTTTACTTTTACATTTAAAATGTGAAATTAAAAGAAATAAATGGATTCAGTTTTATAAAATTCTGAATTTGATTTCTTTAATAAGTTTACTTTTGTTAATTTTATTATCACGGCCCAAAGGACGACACAAAAATTAAAATCCAAAACTTAAGAACATCATGGCTCTGATTCACGAGAACTTATTAAATTAGAATATTCTTATTCAATAGTTAGTAAACGGACGTTTTACCGTTCTACGTTATTAAATTTACAAAATATCCCTTCAAACAGAAACAAAAAAATAGATGAATTAATTTATGAAGACGACATTACAATACTTTTTAAATTCCATTTAAATAATTTCTAGTTTAGATTGGCGGCTTACACTGTTGGGGCTCAACTACGAATGAACTCTCGTGGCCGAGGGAAAAGAGTGAAAGAAGACTAAATATTAAAATATTACAAATTTAAATTTTAATAAAAACAATAAAATTTTCTTTATATGAAATTTAACTTTTTTGTGATTCGAGAAAAAAACATTATGCTTTGATTCAACCATTAGGTTGCAAAGATTTAGGGATTAGAAAATTAGAGTTTTATAAATAATAAAATGATAAATATACCCCCTCCACCCCTCCGGCCCGCTCCATTCCGATTCTTGTTTATGCATTCCTTCATCCATTCCATATTTATATTTAACGGCTCCAATTCCATAAATGAAATTACGGTAAGCTATATTCCTTGTATAATAAACCTCTATCAGACCATTTAAATCATGTCTAAGTATCTTTTTATTAACAAAACATATATATTTAACCAGGAAACCTCTAAGTGTCCAACTTTCTATGAAATGTCTCATGTATTGCTATGGAATGTCTCTTGTACTGCTATGAAATGTCTCATGTATTGCTATGAAATGTCTCATGTATTGCTATGAAATGTCTCATGTATTGCTATGAAATGTCTCATGTATTGCTATCAAATGTCCCAGATCTCTCGTAAGATGTTATTGTAATTTATACTTGATCACCTTATATAAAAGCATTCTCGGCGTCTAAAAAATTGGAAGAAAAAAAATATTGGTAGAACCAGAATACAGGCACATATAAGCCCTAGAACCAGACCTAGGCAGTTTACTGGCACATAAACCAGCTGACTTTCACCCCCGGCTCATCTAACCATCCTGGAAGGAAGATAAAATAGAAAGATTAAAGTGAGGAACTATAAAGTGTACACTGTAAATACATTTTCGTCGATTTTGTGAAACGTGTCAGGGACAATTATCAACGTTTTTCTCGTAAATTTGTGAAAAAGGTAAAGAAAAAAGAATTAAGAGAGGGGGTTTCTTTAAATTCTGAAAAGAATATTTAGCGATAGATTGTATAATTTGTAAAATTGCTTTGAAAGTATAAACTTCTCTAAGACTGGACTTTAGGACACAGATTAGACATGACAGTTGATCTTAAGAACTAATGAGACCCAGGCCAAAAAATGGGCCAAAACCAAATCAGATAGAAATATGGATACATTAAGAATTTTCTTTGAAGGATATTTAAATAAACTTTTTCATTTGTTTTTATCTAACTCCTCCCCTGAACGCCGAATCATTAATCTCATATGAGGCCGAAGTTCCCTTCATGAATCACACGTCTCTCCTCCCCAATATATTCATCAATGCATGCTAAAGCCACTAATTTGTTCATTAGAGGGATTTCAATTAATTAACTAGAAATTTTAACTTTTCTATTTTCTCAGAAAAATAATTTTGTTCAAAACAATTTAATATCTTCAAGAGACTGTTTCTTCAAATGACCGTCCATTTAAAGAGTCACATGTTATTCGTTTTTTTTTAAATGATCAAGTGATTTATGTATCCCTAAAGAGACATGGAAATTTGCGCTTTTTTCTTCCCGAAGAGACTGTTTATATATTTTCAAGTGCTCCTTCATTAAGTGCCCTTCTTTGACTAATAAAGTATGTCGGACTCAAGGATTGTAAGGCAAGGAAAGTTATTTCAGAAGTGAACACATCTTTTGTACTGCAGTGTACTGTCTCTGGGCGGTAATGTAAACATAAGACGGATGTCAAAGCCTGACATGGGATCCATCTTTTACATAAAAAAAATCAATGACATATTCTGGTCATAGGAAAATATTATTTGAATTATCAAAATTATCAAAATTGAATGCTTTTAACCTCCACGGATACTAAACGAACACTGATGCATCTATTCTTGTTTGCAAATTCCGCCCAAAGAGAACTGGTTTCAATGTGTACGCAGAGTATACACGACCGCAATTAACTTTCCTTGGATTACACCCTTGGTCGGACTTATCCTTATTTCTCTACAGAAACAACTGTAATTGCTAAACACTTCGTTGTTTGCTGTTTAATATCTTAGAACAGGAAAGGATGAAGTATTATTACCCACCCTGTATATAAAATAAGAAAGGATTAAGTATTATTATCCACCCTGTATACAAGAATAGGAAAGTATGAAGCATTATTATCCACCATGTATACAAAAATAAGAAAGGATGAAGTATTATTACCCACTCTGAATACAAGAACAGGAAAGGATGAAGTATTATTACCCACCCTTTATACAAGAATAGGAAAGGATGAAGTATTATTACCCACCCTGTATACAAGAATAGGAAAGGATTAAGTATTATTACCCTCCCTTTATACAAGAATAGCTAGGAAAGGATGAATTATTATTACTCACCGTGAATACAAGAATAGGAAAGGATGAAGTATTTTACCCACTCTGTATACAAGAATAGGAAAGGATGAAGTATTATTACCCACCCTGTATACAAGAACAGGAAAGGATAAAGTATTTTACCCACTCTGTATACAAGAATAGGAAAGGATGAATTATTATTACTCACCGTGAATACAAGAATAGGAAAGGATTAAGTATCATTACCCACCCTGTATACAAGAATAGGAAAGGATGAAGTATTATTACCCACCCTGTATACAAGAATAGGAAAGGATTAAGTATTATTACTCACCGTGTATACAAGAACAGGAAAGGATGAAGTATTATTACCCACCGTGTATACAAGAATAGGAAAGGATGAAGTATTATTAAGAATAGGAAAGGTTGCCAGAAACATAAATAATAATATTGGGTGGGTAGCGTCTAGTACAATCTACACATATTTACACAAATACAAGATAAAACAGTTTATCCTCAATTTGTAAACTTCCTCTTTAAGCAATGTAAAAAAATATATTTTTAAAAGAACTCTGGGTCTGTCCTAGAGAACGGTTTGTGGATCCCACCTCCCCAATCCCCCCCGGGCCTCTCCTCTCCTATCAATTTTTTCAGAAAAATTATTATTATTTATTTTTATTTTTTTAGGGTTAGGTTATAGGCTAAGACAATTTCTAGGCCGAGCGCTTCGGTTAGGACAGGCTAGGGGTCCGGGCGCTGTGGCCACATGACCAATGATATCCATGTGATACACATGATATTTATGTAAAAAATTTATAGGAGAGAGGGGGGGGGGGTCAAAAAATCGTTCTCTAGGAAATTACCAGATATTTTTTTTAAAGAGAGGCAACCTCGATTCTAAACAGTAGCCTTTAGCCCTTTTTTCGGACCTGTGATAATAATACTAATAATTTCTACATTGTTTCTGAAGCAAGAAATATACAAATCAGTTTGGCAGAGAAACCACAAATGAATATAAACAGTTTAAAAACGAAAACAATCTGATAAATACTTTATAAGGGTAGAGTTGTGAATTGGACATGTCGTCATTAGAGTCTAATTCTTTTTTTGCCAACTCTGGAGTTGTTAAATTGCATTTCACAAAATATATTAGATGGGAATTCAAATGTTTTGAAAGAAAAATTGAAAAACTAAAGATTGATTTAAGCAAAACTTCATTGCAAAGATGAAAACGATAAATGAGTAAAGTATATATTTTCTGAAGTAGTCAGAAAGAATTTCAACAAATATTATGTGTCACGACATTTTTTATTTATATCCTGTCAAAAATCTGAGATAAAAATATAAATTTATGTTTACAGTTGACCTAATATTTGTCTACCATGTTATCTCCACTCCCCCCTACCCCCTCTCTTTGAAATCTCCCCTAAATCTGCCCTCCCTCCACTGTATTGACGCAACGCGAGTCTAATATTTTCCTAAAGTCTGAAGTTAAAACTGTGGAATGAGTCATGAATGTAAATTGTAAAATAAACCTTCAGTATAATTGCTGAAGCTTGCAACAAGATGTTAAATATAATTGGAGAAAGGGTAGTAAACTTTATTCTAAATAATCCTTTGGTTACCAATTATAGCAAATCCTTTAAACCGCCAACTTGGAAAATTCAAATAGTTACTCTATCTGTTAATTGGTTGTATATCCTTCAGTACTTGGGACTGGAAACAGCTGATTTCACTTATCCGGGGGGGGGGGACAAAACCCCAATAGCCCCCCTGCACATAAAAAGACCTTGCTTCTGTTCTGTCCTTGATTACAAGAGCTCTAGATCGCTTTTAGTTGGGTATGGATATATTGTTTTCACTTTTTTGAAAAACAACAGTTTCGTTTTAAAAACGATAGTTTTTCGTTTTTTGAAAGTTCAAAACGAGTGGTTCGTTTTCAAAAACAATCGTATTTAGAAGAAAAAAAGAAACGAAAAACGATTGTTTTTTAACCTTATACTTATAGACTATAGAACTTTAAAAATGAGAAAATAAAGGGCAAAAACAGAAATAAAATTAGAAATGTAGAATACAATTTGATTATTTGAGAAGGTAGACAAATGGTCGGATTTCAAGGGACTGGAGAAGTAATTAAATTGACATTTCTTTATAGAGAGGTATGTCCGATTCACACCGGTACCATTTAATTAAGATTTCTTTTCAGACAAGGATAGACAGTCTGATAAATATATAGAGATAGATATAAATTATGTAATAAATATCCCCGAGTACTATATCAGGGAAACCTGATACTGTATCTATATTCCTTCTAATATATATTCCTTCTAATAACTATTATCATCATTTTATGCATATTTCGTAGCCACATAAAAGATTAATTTTATCGTTCATGAACCTTGTAAATATATATATGTCCTAGTTGGGTGCCTGCTACGCCGGTCAGCCTAATTGACCTATAATGTTTCAATTAATAGTTAGTTAAGTGTAAAATCTCGGGTTGAATAAACCTGGCTTAAACCTTAGATAGAGAAGACAGAAATACAGTGCGTTTTCTGTAGTTAAGATTGATTCGAAAAGACATTTTACGACAATCAATTAAAAAAGAGTTAGATAGACAGTAAGATACAGTGATTACCAGAAAGCAATGGTACAGGAAGACGACCCTGAAGCAATATTTGATTGTATTTGACGTTGTTACAAAGCAAATAGTTTTACCCGACACTATTTAAATTGTTAATTTAGTGAACTGGGTCTTATTACACTGGACAATTGCTGTGTCTCATGCTCATTGGACTTTTTAAAGTTAAAACTTTATTCAAAAAGTCGTCTTCCAGTTTCTGAGTTTTCTGGTTATCACTGTCGACTACTGCAAATAGACCTTTAAACAGTAAGAAAGACAGTGAAATAAACTTATTGATAGTTAGATAGATTGATATATAGATAATCAAGTAAGATAGAAAGTTAGATACACATTTAGATAGTTTGTTAAACAAATATATAGATTATAATTAGTTAAATAAACAATCTAGAGAAATATAGATTAACATGTAGAGATAGACAGTTAGATAAACAGAATACACACATATAGACAGTTAGATAAACACATATAGACAGTTAGATAAACACATATAGACAGTTAGATAAACACATAAAGGCAGTTAGATAAACACATATAGACAGTTAGATAAACACATATAGACAGTTAAATAAACAATATAGACAGTTAGATAAACACATATAGACAGTTAGATAAACACATATTATAGACAGTTAAATAAACATATAGCTGGGCAGTGGGCATACCTAGCCAGATATATGTGTAAAGCTATGTGCACTGTGCAGTGTGCACTATAGAGCTTGAGGCTTGAATATCGGGCCTGGCTTAAGATCTTATTAAAAAGAAGAATACCAAGATTTTAATTCAGGTTTAAATTCAAGCAAATATTTACATTTACATTCTTCAAAAGTCGTCTTCAAAGACTTCAAAACAAATCTAAATGGTCTGGAATCTAAGTTGTTCACCCTCAAAAAAAGAAAGTTTGTAAATTCGGAAAAGTCTGAAAAATTTATTACTTTTCATAATTACTTTATTGTGCACACAATTTTTTGCGCGCACACACCATAACATAGTTAGGGACATTTTCTGAAATATCGTATCGATGTATTGTCCTGAAATGTCCTGTCCATATAATATCTTCTCTGAAATATCCTTTATTCAGAAATGTAATGACAATAAAGTGTCCAACTTTCTATGAAATGTCTCATGTATTGCTATGGAATGTCTCTTGTACTGCTATGAAATGTCTCATGTATTGCTATGAAATGTCTCAAAAAAAATATATTTTTAAAAGAACTCTTTTAAAATTTGCCTTTATATGAAATAATTAGTTTTTAATTCATAATAATACTGATAATTAGAATTGGACATATGTTTCAGTTCGCTCTTCAACATCAAGGATTTTAGGATATTTAGACGCTCCTTCAAATTCTGTTCCAGTACAATACAAAATGTCATGTTCTGAAAGGTTTCAAAGTATGTACGTTAACACATTTTCATTTCAATTCGAAAGGATGTTATGGTCTAATACGAGTCAACCTATAATTATTCTTTTTTCCTTTTCCGTTGGTTTTCATTGGCCTTTTCATTTTTACCAAAAAAAACATTTTTACATTACATAATGTAAATTATTTATAAGCTAAAATAATATAAACACTATAATCACAGTTAAGAGAAATCTTCTGTAAAAATAATTTTGTTTCATCATTTTATAAAAGTAAACTTTTCAACAATTTTGTCTAAAACTTTTCTTTTTTGATCCCTATTTAGAATAAAATGATGTTCATCAGTTGTCAAAATAAACTTATTTATTATATACTGCAGTCTTCTCAATTCTATACAAAAACAACCAAATTATTAAATAATGCAAAGAAATGTGGGAAAAATTCACGTTGTAAGAAACGTTTGAAAAAAACCAAATCAATAGTTCACAAACCAAACATTTCAATTCATGATTTTAATTCATATTTAAAATCATTCCAAATCTTCTTATTTTCACCTCAAAAACTAATACATTTGAAAAAATATTTTTCTGCCGAATCCTTGAAAATATTTATTTAATCAAAATGTTAAAGTGTGAGTTTTTTTAACTTCTGAAAAATTACAGTTGAATATTTACCCTCCCTTACCTTCTCTTGCCCACCCTAGCCCTCCCTTGCTCTCCATTGCCCTCCCTTGACCTTCCTTGCCCTTCCTTGCCATCCCTTGCCCTCCCTTGCCCTTCCTTGTCCTCCCTTTCCCTACCTTACATTACCTTCCCTCCCTAATCCTCCCTTTCCCCTCCCTTCCATTCATGCCCTCATTTTGCTGTTAGTGTTTATCTCTTATTAACAGAAAACTACAAAATCGAATTAACAAACTGTATTAATTAATTATTTGTATCATGTCATTAAACATACATCTTCCCTTAACTTCCTTGTATATATTTACTATTGTATCTAAGCTATATTATTATGATATATATATTCCAACAACTGTATATTATGTAATTATTAATCCAATGCAATCTTTTCAGGATAAGCCACTGCAAGATTACAGCTGTCTCTCTATTACAACAGCTGTAAATATTAAAATCAAGAAATCGGCAAAAAACTGACGAAAATCTACCAGAAGTGAGATATCAGGAGAATCAGGAAGAGCTATAATGAGGAACCTGAAATGGAGGTTTAACACTGAACAACTGGTATAGAACTACAATTAACCCTATAGAGGGTGAAGGGAGGAAAGGGAGTAGGGTTCAGGATATATTATAATATCGATTAGTGTGTATAATGCACTGATGCAGGTGAACTGCATTATTCACCTCTTCAGACAATTATCCCATATTATTGGGATATCAGTTACATATCAGCAGCATACTTAAACACACTACCATCATCATTCAAGTGAACAGCTATAAATGGAACAGTGCCGAACTATCCGGACTGAATATTTAAGTTCCAAAATAGATATTTTAGTGTTTAAATTATCCTATTCGTTAACTTAAGACGTATCGATAAACTAGTAAGGATTCAGTTAACAAACAAGGATTAGGTTAACATACAAGGATTCAGTTAACAAACAAGAATTCAGTTAACAAACAAGGATTCAGTTAACTAACAAGGATTCAGTTAACAAACAAGGATTCAGTTAACAAGGATTCAGTTAACAAAAAAGGATTAAGTTAACAAACAAAAATTCAGTTATCAAACGAGTATTCAGTTATCAAACAAGGATTCAGTTAACAAACAAGGATTCAGTTAACAAACAAGGATTCAGTTAACATACAAGGATTCAGTTAACAAACAAAAATTCAGTTAACAAACGAGGATTCAGTTATCAAACAAGGATTCAGTTAACAAACAAGGATTTAATTAACAAACAAGAATTTTCTTAATGAAAAAGGATTCAGTTTAAAAACGAGGATTCAGTTAACAAACTAAAATTCAGATAACAAGAAAAGAAAGAAGAAGGGATGACGATACATAAGTTTTTGAAATAAAACCTTTACAAAGGATTGAATAATAAGGTAAATAATTAGGCTTGGGCAAATTAATTTGTTACAAAATGTATATAAACTTGAAAACTGTGTGTCCCAAACTCTATACAAACTTGAAAACTATGTGTCCCAAAATCTATACAAACTTGAAAACTGTGTGTCTTAAAATGTATACAAACTTAAAAACTGTGTGTCCCAAAAAATTGGAATTTTTTAGTTTCGATAAATTTCAAGTCATATAAAGTGCCTAGTAAGAGTCATTAAAAATTAGACGTAAAGAGGCAGAATTTAGCATTTTATTAATTTTTATTGAATTGATATGTTTTGACTTTCACAATAAAATCAAAATTTTCTTTTATGATGACACTTTGGGACGCCTTGAACATACTTTTCCCTTGGAATATTCTATTACCAAAACTACCCCCTTCCCCCCTCCTTACAAGTATCAAATATACCCCCCTATTATAAACAGAATAGAGATCTTATATAATGATAGTTACACTAAGAAGCAGGATGCATTTTAACACTTTTATTCTTGGTTTATGGAAACAGGGGTTCAAAGCTATATAAAAATAATGTTTTTTTCTAAATTTTTCTATTGATGATAATTAATCTTTTATCTAACAAATGTAAACCATTTTGGAATATCTGTTGTCGTCTTTTTTGTCCAGTGAACCCTGTTCATTAAAAACTTGTTTAGTTTATACAATTAGCTCTTTTGCAGTTCTCAAACCATTGAACATTTCGATATTATAAGTAAAAAGTTATGATTATTAATAATTATAAAAATGATTATACAGGGTGTTCAAATAGTCCTCTAGAAACGATTTTACAAAACATGCTTTAACCTGTAACTATTAAATTTTTTATATCTTTGCAACTTGATAATCCAAACCTTTGATATTTCAAATTTGACTATTCGATATCAAAATTAGGTGGCAAAAATATAAGAATTAGAAAATTTTGAGGCAAGAGAACATAACAGATTATTTTTTTCCTATGGTTTTTGGGTATACTTAACATGATCCAGAGGTCTCATGTTTGTATGTTTATACAGTTAAACCCGAAATGAGCCATACGCCGAAAGAATTTATAAAATATCGTCTTGACAATTTTTAAATGGTTTTTTTATACTATTTTACGTAAATCTTGCGAAAATTAATAAATAGACATAAATATGCGGGAACAGTTTTAAAAAGCTCCATATAATCATTTAATTAAAAAACTAAATATCTGCAACAATCCTTTATCAGAAAGTTAAGAATACGACATTTGATGAATTCTTTCGATTATGGTTTATTTAGGGTTAAACTGTATATTATTTGAATAGAAAGATAAATATCTGGTCCTGTGCCAAATATGAATATTTGAATATGTTCCTATTCTGTGAATGAGGTTAAAGCAGGGTTTAGTCAAGGTTTACATGTTTTGTTTTATTCTGTTTCTTAGGGAAGGGAAACTACATTAAAATATTCAAATCCCTCTTTTTTTCTCTATCTACAATTTAACCCTATTCCGACTGAGGGGGTTCACTGAGATGCCCCCAACTGACGATTTTTTTGCGATAACTCAAAAAGTTTTGGTCTGAGGCTGTTCAATTTTTTTTTAATTTTCTAACTTAAACATGCCCACACTTAAGGCTAAAAGCTGGGCTTTTAAACCGACTGTCTAAGTCGTCAGGCATACTGCCTGAATGCCTCATTTTACCTTTACCAGACTTAATTCAAGTCATTAGACTTTAAGTTTTAAAGCTCTTTGGAAAGCCTACAACACAACTTTACAAGGAAGCAGATTGCACAATTTCTGAAAAGAAATTTTGCATAGATTTTCGCACAGACGCCTTAAAAAGGAATTTGCACATTTTTTGTTTTTCTTGAAAACACATTTAGGTTAGGGTTTCCACGAATTGACCATATTTTTACGCAACATTTTCGTAATTTGTGCGCAATTTTTTGCGAACTTTTGTGCACATTTTACACATGAAGCGCAATATTTATTTTTAAGCTAATTTATTTAAATTTATAATGTTTAGCACAGAATCAAACAACTAAAATTATGATTATTATACTTTTAGTAGCAAAAACATAAAATTGAGGGACAAAAATTAATAAAATAGAAAATTGAAAATTGATGAATAGCTTATTTTAGATGTATGTCTGAATCTTTGTGTCGTGGCAATTATACATTTCAAATGTTGACTACATCTAGTCGAATGTATATGATTGAAATATCAAAGGTGTATGCCCACTGACATGTAGGCAACACTATGTCATCAAATTTGTATACAGCCTCAAGTTTGAAGTGTCACAACGTCTTGGCCTTTGGTTTTACCTCGCCAACTTAATCCTTTTTTTCTAGGCCTAGACATATACATTTTTTCATTGTTTCTAGCTTACGTTGAAAAGGACAAGTTTGCAAAATACTGCTTTATTTTAGTGTGAGAGCGTGAACATCTTTATTGGCAGTGTGCCATCATGCGCCAGGTTGCAAAGTAGGGTTTTAGGCAAATAATCTGTTTCCTTTTAAGCATTGCATTTATATTCCAAAAAGTGCAATCTCATAGTCATAGATAACTAATGCCTTCAGTTTACACCTTTCATCAACCTCTTAATCAGATTTTTTTCTCGCAAAATTGCGCAAAACGGAATAACGCAAAAGCGGAATAGCGCAATTTTGCACGAAACGTAGTTTACGAAATATTGTGGAAAGTGCTATTTTTTCGCGCAAAAATGTAGCGCAACGAAAGCTGAAATTTGCGCTTTCTTTCGCAAAAATTGCGTAAAGGTTTTGTGAATGAATGGAAACCCTAATTTAGGTTTTGAAAATTTTGAAAATATTTTTGCATATTTAAATTTGCTTTGTGAAGGACTTTTCAAAAATGTATGATTTAGTTTATCATAGTTCGCGCACTTTTTGTTTTTTTGCACTTTTTTGCTAAAATATTTGATTTTGCAATAAATATTAGAAATTTTGCTTATTTGCTAATTTTTTCTCAAGATTTGCCCCAGTCTATTTTAGGTAAACCTGACGTGAGTCGGAAAAGGGTTAACACTGCTAAAACTTGATTTTCATATTTGAGAACAAATGTTTCAAAAATAAGTTTTAAATTCATACGGCTGATCAAAATGCATGTTGGTGTTTTAAAAATGAAAAAAAATTGTCCACATCATTTTATTAATATTGTTAGATATTTACATTTTTGAAAAGCCATTGAAAAATGGATGTAAAACGTTTGTCACGTATTAATATTTGTCAAAAATTCAAATTTAATTAGTACATTTTTTAACATACTGATAGGAAATCTTTTTGATGGATCTATTTTGATTTTTCCAATTTACTTTGATTAAATAAGTTATGTTCTTTCCCTAAATTCTGGAGAAAAATATATATGATTTAAATTCTAAAACTTGGTTTGCCGATGTACTAAGAGATGGAGGATAATTTTAATCGTTTGTATTTAAACCTTTAAAAAAACAAATTTTGAAATATTATTCAAATATTTAGAATGGGTTGTATCTCTAGTAAAGACGAGGAGAGGGAGAATCATGGTTTTGATCAGGTCTACAGAGAAAAACAGCAGGTAGATACCCCCCCCTCTCAGTGGCGTACACAGGAATTTTTAAAGGGAGTGACCGGCAATGTATGGTGGTTGAACCGAATATAAAATGTTTCTACGAATTTTATTTCCTGACTTTGAGGGCAAAGTCGACGTTCAAAATCATGAATTTGTGTGTGTACGTTTTCAGAATCGTTTTTTTTCAATTATTAATTAACGACGACAAAAAATGTTAATTCTACTGTAAACTAATAGTTGTTTAGGAACAGGTTGAGAAAATAAAAATTGACTCTTATCATCGAAAATAAGTAATTTTATTTAATTATTAGTTTCTATAATCTCTCATTATTCAAAAAGATTTTCTGCAGATTTTCTGGAATTTTTATTGAAAAGACGACATTTGAAGAATTTGTAGAAATCTGCGAACAAATTCACGGAAAATAAGAAATTCAAAAATAATAATAAAATAGGAAATAATTAATTCTAAGTTGCTAACTTTAATTTATTGACAAATATCTTTTGAGAAATATGTTCTTAAACATCTAACTACGGTGTAATTTTTACTTTATTTTTCGTCGTCGTTTTTTAACAATTAAAAAAACTGATTCTGAAAACGCACCCATCTAAATTCATGATCCTAATTTTTTTGGGGACCATATACCTCGCTTATCTTTTTTATTTTTTTTTATTCAGATGTTTTGATTTTTGATTTATAACAAGAAAATGACTGAAAATTTTTTATTTTAGCACTAGACCCCTCTTCTTTCATAACTCTCTCCTCCCCTCTTCTTCCATAACTCACTCCCCCCCTGTTCTTCCATAAATCTCTCCCCCCTCTTCTTCCATAACCATCTCCCCCCCCTTTCTTCCAATTCCTAATTACCCAACCCACACTCCCCTTT
Source organism: Eurytemora carolleeae (assembly GCF_000591075.1). Taxonomy (NCBI): domain Eukaryota; kingdom Metazoa; phylum Arthropoda; class Copepoda; order Calanoida; family Temoridae; genus Eurytemora; species Eurytemora carolleeae. The sequence goes on along the minus strand of NW_019396783.1, from coordinate 106,543 downwards.
GTGCAATTGCTCAATGCGCTTTAGAGCAAACTTCCTGAATCTCACAATATACTCCACACCAGGTGGGTTCCGGGGGAGGGGGGGCTTTATCTTTTCATAATTTCCTTCCTTACCCTCCTCCTTAACCATTCATTCATAATTATCTTCACTCCATTCCCAGTTGATAGTGGAACACATTAAAAGTTAAGGAAGGAAAATCAGAACGTACAGTCGTTGTGGCAAATTTCAATACAATAAAGACGATTTTTGATTTCAATTTATTTTTATCAAGTCAAGCTGTTAAACAGCATGGATTGGATACATATAAACATAGAAGTCAAGCTGTCAATTTAAATGCTTCTTTTTGATTACTTGTAATTCAAAAACTTGTTAAAAATCAAAACTTAAATAAAAATGTCGTCTTCATTGCATTGATATAATCTTCTACCAATGTAAAGAAAGGATGAATACAGAATTTAAAATAAAAAATGAAAAAATTGGATGAATAAGAATAGATAGGATAAACGTACGTATAAAAAAGTTTATCCATGGAACGAACTTTTAAAAGAATAAATGAAAATGAATACAAGTTAGAGACCCATAAATTACTGTGAAATAGTAAGACGACATTTAAGCAATATTATGTGTATTTGATGCTGTAACAAAGCAATTGAAAATAAACTACAGGGTGTCCCACGAAACATGACAATAGCAAGACGTCTTTGATATTTGAATTTATTTGTGACATTTAGTCTTCTATCTACTTTAACATGTATGATTCTTGAAACAATTATTACATAATTCTCCTAGCCCTGGCATTTCCAAAAAGTGGTCTGCGTTTTTTGTGCTTTTAATATTACCGGAGATATACAGAGTTTGGTTCAGATTTCAATTTTGTCAAATAAAAGCAAAATTGTCGAAATCTGAACGAAATTCTTCATATCTCGGGCAATATTGAAAGCACAAAAAGGCAGACCACATTTTGGAAATGGCAGGACTAGGGAAATTTGTGATTATTATCTCTAGAAATTTACTTCTAAAATTAGGTTGACAAATAAACGCAGCAAATTATATCAAAAATCAATGCATACTGTCATGTTTCGTGGGACACCCTGTATATAAAGTGAGATATGTCTTTTTAAATTGGAAAATTTCTGTGTTTAATGTTCATATTGAAAACCATAACTTGAGTCTAAAAGCCGTTTCATAGTTTTATAATTCTAATAGCCGTTTCCCTATTTCATAGTTTTATAAGTCTCTCTGTACAAAAACGTGTAAAAGAATGGATGAAAATAACGTAGCAGATAGTAGATGAAAAGAACGTATAAAAGAACATGGAGTCGTAAAGTACTACTCCGAATCCTGTATAGTGTATTATGCACATATTCAAAGTGTGTTCAAAAATTCAGAAAAACATAATTGCAAACACTAAAAAGGAACTGAATTATCTTCTCAAACTAATTTCTATTCAATAAATCTTACATTTACCTTCATAATTGTGATGTTTATCAAGATTTTGTTCTGATGGGGTCCAACGTGCAAAAATAATTAATTTTTTTTTATAAAATTGTGTTCGCATTTTTGTCGTTTGAGATCAAAATGATTAAATTAACATCAATTTTTCAAGATTGTTTGACACGTGAAAAACAATGTGTTGGGACGTCCTTTCGGTGAAGAATTTTTCTGATGAATGAATATGAAACCAGATGTAAAAACTTTTGAATTCAAATTTCTTCCCTGATGCATAAATTTCTGTCAAGCAGTGGGTAAATAAAACTAGTATGTACAAACTAGTGAGACATTCTTTAAATTTAAAAAATTTAACTCTAGGATTTGCACTTATAACTTAAGTTAAGTTTGGTGACAGAAAAATCTAAGTTTTACAATTACAATCAAATCTCTACTTTCATATCACATCATATTTCAAACCCATGGATGCCGTACATACTTTTTGTCAACAAAAAAACCCGTTTTATGCAACTTTGTAATTAAAAGTTTACGAATTGGATAACTTTACAGACAATGATTCTTATCCACATAAACATCAACAAGATTAATTCCGCAATTTAAAAAACTGAGAAATCCAGGATTAAATATTTCATTTTCAGGTTCGAGGGTCGCCGACTAAACGCAATTCCACGGGAACACTACCCCGGGATGGAAGTAGCACAGTGGACAGAAGAAATAGACCTTCAGGTTCCCAGTTCGATCCTCAGAAGGATATGATCATACATACTCTACGCCAGGACGGAGCTTACAGGATAAACGAACCAGTTCGAACCATAGACCGGAGAAACGGAACAGAAGAGAGGAAAGGGAAAGAGAGGAGAGAAAGCGGAACTGGACGGAGAGAAAATGGTGTCGCGCAAGAAAGAAGAGAAAGTGGGGTGGGCCAAGAACGAAGAGAAAGCGGGACAGGACAAACTAGAAGAGAAAGTGGAGTTGGTCAAGAAAGAAGAGAAAACGGAACGGGTAAACACAGAAGAGAAAGTGGGGTGGGTGCGGAGAGAAGAGGGAGTGGATTAGATCAGGATAGGAATGAAAGCATGACTGGTCGAGGTTTTGAAGAGAATGGTCGAGGACGGAGAGCAAGCGAGGTTGGACGGAAAGAGAACGGAGCGGATAGATCAGGAGTTGAACCTAGATCTGCCGGTAGATCAGGTAGACCAGGTAGACAGGACGAGGATAGTTTTGCTAGAAATCAGTTTGACCGGGCCAGCCAGCTTAGACGATCTAAAAAGAAGCGGAAAAAGAGCAGTGTTGATCAAACACAGTCTCCGATATCACCAGGAGCCAAGTCTGTAAACAGTGAAATATCGTATCTGGAGACTCCAGTGAAACGTGATAAAACTGCTCAAAGTATCGTCTCCGAGTCAACTCCTAAGTCCGCTGAAATCTCCCCAGGTCGAACCGAAGCGGAATATGATCCGAAATACGGAAATCTGATATAATCAGAGGAAGACGACACAAGTCAAATCAAAGACGAATTTTCTGTATTCATTCAGAGTTATCAAAAAGTTATTATTCTCCAAGTTATTCTTTTTCTCTCGGCAACAAAAATATTTTTGTTTGCAAATTGTTGATTTTAAAGGAAGTCAACAGTATATTGACGCCATCATAGAGAGTTTCAGTTATAGAATTAAAATCATCCATTTTACCATAAAATTTCAGATTTTGGATTGTAGTTTTGTTTAATCTGAAAACAATCAAAATGATCTATTATGATTTTTGAAATCTGGATTAAATATTAGAATTTTCAGTCTAAAAAATTCCATGACAATTATATTTTCCAAAAATTTACCCTTTCTCAGCCGTAAATTTATTATGACAGTTATCTGTGATATAATAACACAGACTACACTGATAGGTAAAGGCAGTGATACAGTGGGAACCATAAAGTAGTGGGATAGGAAGACGACTGTTAGACTTAAAGGGACTGTAAGCGTAATGTTAAGTGCCCCTCCGTGTAAACAGAACTAGTTTTCTTAAAAGGTTGATTTTAAAGCTACTTCTTTAAGACAACATCAAATACATACAAGATTGCTAAAATTTCGTCTTTATATTTCACAGTTTTACGGGTCCACTGTATATCTTCCAAAAAGGTTACTGAACTATAAAGCAACCTTATCTGTGTAATCTGTGTTTACCATTTTTTGTAATTATGTGAATGTAAATATTTCCATCATTTATGTATTTAAATTACTAATTTCGCGTATATGCGATATTAACCCGTGTTTCTAAGCAAAAAGCGCCTTCTCTGATATATTACAGTGGTCCCAAAATCTCCAAAAAGATGATTCAAAGAAACGACCAAAACTTGATTTGCTATTAAACCACGTAAGCGTACGAACGCTGCGTACTAAAATTTATTTTTAAATGTTTTTTTAAATTATGGTTAAATTTTTTTTCGTTTTTATCTCATTTTTTAAGGACCACCGTAAGAAAACCGTTAATTGAAAAGTAATTTGTCGTTATGTAAATGCAACCTATCAATGTTGTGCCATTGAAAGTGCCCAGCACTGATTTTTTTGCGGCCATTTCCAGGATTTTTGGTAAAATTGAATAGAATTGCACTTGCTCATATTATAATGCTCTGTGCCATTATATTTCTTTTTTTACAATTATATATTCATATTGTTATATCCTAATTTATACTTTTTGACGGGAACGGAATTCATATTTTTAAAAATAAACATAATGCTCTAATTTTCTCATTAAGACTCGGTCAAAAACATTCTAAGATGTTTCTGTCATTTTCACTAATGCGTTTTATCAATTAGAATAAGTTTCTATCATTTTTGCTCTCTCAGAAATCTTTTCATTAAACCATATATAGAGTATTATTAAATTTTTTATTTCTCTGTATAATTCCTTGAAAATATTGATTCAAATGGCATATTGATGTACTTTTCATTAGAAATCTACCATTAAATTGAAATACAGGGTGTGTCTTATGTGAACTATAGAAAGATTATATATAGGGAGTGTCAGAAAAGATATCTTTTGCTAATTTCTATTTATGATTCTAAGTTTATCTATTTCCTTAATCATCAATTTTACTCACGTTATCTGATGCAAACATTGGATTAGTAACCAGTGGCGTATACGAGAGCCTTTGTGTAGAGGGGGCAGTTTCAGGGCGCGTCAGCGCTGAACATTATTTTGGTACCCCCGGCCCCTTGGCAACATTATGCCCTCTCTTAAAAACCCCTTATTTGAAAAATATTGATACCTTTTTATCTGTTAAGGTAAATTATTCGATTGTATACACACTTAGAAGTGTTCTAAATTATTTACGTAATTCTCTTAAGTCATCAGACATAAATAATGATGTCAAATTTATATTTTGTATTGATTACAATTTTTTAATGAAACTTTTTTAGTTAAGGGCAAAAGTGAGTTTTTAAAGTATTTTTTTTATATGATGTAATTATACTTAAATGGAATACATTTCAATTGACCCTCCATTTATAGAGTGGCATGTCCGATGTACCTTTAAAACCTTCCTTTCTCCATCATTTCTGAAGCAAGTTAAATTCATGAGTCACTATTGTAGAGAAACCACAAATGAAAATAATCAGTTTTCAAAATGGTAAACATGGATATTTAATTCAATACTTGATCAGACAAAGCTTCGAATGGTATTGTAATGAATCAGAATTGAAATTATGACTGCAGTCACTTTCAACCTCTCAATTGATTCTATATTAATTAAACTGCTTTGTAGGTTTGTGAACTTTGAAGAAATGAAAAAAATAAGGAATTGAGTCTTTGTAACAAACTCAAATTTTCTAATACCTATATTTTTTCCACCTGATGTGTAAACCTTTGATATTTCAAACTTAGATTCTTTCATCTAACAGAATTCATAGTTAAAAATATCTAAGATCTACAGCATTGGGTTGCAAATATATATGAAGATATTAGAAAATCATAGTTTGTAACAAAGACTCAATTCCTTTACAAATTGATTTTAAAAAAAGAAAATGAAAAGCTTTAAAAGTACTGACTCCAAAATCGAGAATCCGAGGTTTTCCCCCAACAAATCTCCAGATGTAAATGACCGTATTTTTGTCCTACAAGATTACCCACAATGGATGAGACTGATCAGAGACGAGTGTACGAAATTTATTCCGTTTATATATTTATGATTTTCTGCAACTAAAAACTTAATTTTCTTTTCCAACTTAATAGATAAACTATTTAAAGATTGCATTCAAATCAGAGGACTTAATATAAACTAGGGGTCGTCTATATCTCAAGAGTTTCAAATCGTCATTTATGTCTCATCCTTGTCAAACAACAAACACTTAAAACCTACTGTTTGAAAAGTAAGCTTTTATACATTGATAATATAAAAATTCTATCCTGTTTTATGAACAGATGAAAATCAAATATAAAACAGCAAGGAAATCTGGTAATTCATCATACTTGATGTAGTTTACAATCAAATTTATTAAATGTTTAGTTTGCTGGAGCATACATAGATGTGTGTAAAATTGATAACAAAAATTTAACTAGTAAAAATAAAAAATAGATGGGTAGACCCAATAAACATGGGAATTAAGTAACTACTTATAATATCGTCTTTGTTCCACGCGGCATAAATTTAAAAAACACAATTCTAGTAGTAGTATCACAGTTAAAACAACTATCATCAAAACCACATTCAGGATTTTCAAAATAACAACAAAATTGTAAACTTTTTAATAAGCCCGACAATTTGAAAAATACATTCTACATTTTTTATGCAGCTCGTTGTTATTTATAAAATACGATTTTCAAGCCGTCTCTCAATCTCCATGTTTTTTTAAAGGACACAATCATTAATTTTAAATTGAAACAAAATAATTAAAGAAAAAAGAAAATAGGTTTGTTATATTTAGCATGGGTATAGTCTTGATTTAGAATCTGGTATATTGACAGGGATTGGTAGAGTTTAGAATATGGTATATTGACAGGGATTGGTAGAGTTTAGAATCTGGTATATTGACAGGGATTGGTAGAGTTTAGAATCTGGTATATTGACAGGGATTGGTAGAGTTTAGAATCTGGTATATTGACAGGGATTGGTAGAGTTTAGAATCTGGTATAATGACAGGGATTGGTAGAGTTTAGAATCTGGTATATTGACAGGGATTAGTTGAGTGTAGAATCTGGTTGACAGGGATTGGTAGAGTTTAGAATCTGGTATATTGACAGGGATTAGTTGAGTGTAGAATCTGGTATATTGACAGGGATTAGTGGAGTGTAGAATCTGGTATATTGATAGGGATTAGTAGCGTGAAGAATCTGGTATATTTACAGGGATTAGTAGAGTGTAGAATCTGGTATTTTGACAAGGATTTCTTGAATTTTTGACCTTAAAGCCGTATTAATTGGACTAAACAATTAAGATTCGCATTCGAAATAAGGGTCGATATAAATTATCTCTTCCTTTATCTCAATATCTTCAATCTTTACTATTTGATCATTTTCCACATCAGTAATTTCACTTTTTATATATCCATTTTCAATATTTTCTTCTTCAGTTTCTTTTTTGATTATATTTTCAAGATTATCAGTTTGGTCATCAACTTCTTTTTTGATTATATTTTCAAGATTATCAGTTTGATCATCAAATTCTTTTTTGATTATATTTTCAAGATTATCAGTTTGATCATCAACTTCTTTTTTGATTATATTTTCTGGATTTTCCTTTATAACTGTTACAGGAAGAGTTGGCAAATCTTGAGAATTAATGATTTTAATGAATTTAGGATTAATGATTTGATGATATTTTGAAGTGTGTCTCATTAAATGTGTTGATCTCATCGCCGCATAATCACACTGACTACATTGAAAACGCCGTTTTCCTTCGTGAATTTTCTCTGTGTGGCTTTTTAAGTGTGACGGTGTAGATGCAGAATACTCACATTTGTCACAAGAATATCGAACCTTGTTGTGTCGACTGTCCGTGTGCTGTTTTAAATGAGAAGATTGAGATGCAGTATAATCACATTCAGTACATTTAAACCTTCTTATTCCTTCGTGCACCCTTTGTTTGTGTAGTTTTAAATGCGAGGATGTGGAAGATGTAAATTCACAAATATCACATGGATATCGGATACCTTCGTGTTTACCCTCTCTATGCTGTTTCATGTTAGATGATTTAGTTGCTGTATAATCACATTGATCGCAATGGAACCGGTGAATACCTTCATGTTTACTTTCAACATGAACTCTCAGATGTGAAGCAGTGGGAGCAGAATAATCACACTTATCACAGTGCACTCTGATTCCTTTATGTTTGATGTTCGTGTGTACTTTCAGATTTCCCGTCGTTGATGCTTTATAGTCACACTCGCTGCAGGGATACACAATTCCTACAAGAGCATATACTTTCCTGTAATATTCGTGATAAATTATATATATTTTTTTAAAAGTTGAAAATAAAGTCCTACATGATTATTCACAGTTTGAATGTTAAATTTCTTATATTCCTTTAATCAAAGGGACTGTTCAAGTAAAAATTGCACTTTATTACCCTGGATAAATAAAATATGGCGGAAGAATAGAGAATATTTTTCTAGGAATTATATGAACTTCCCTAAATGTTTATTTCGTATATGCTTCTTTAGATCTGTAGATAGTGTTGCAACATACTCGCATTCAACACACGGATACTTGAGTCCGTCGTGTACACTTTTCTTATGCTTCTTTAGATTAACAGGTCGGGATGTAACATAATTGCACATATCACACAGATGAGTTATCCCTTCGTGAACAAAACTTTTATGAACTTTCAGATCTTTTATTTGAGAAAACGAACCCTCACATTGGTCACATGGATACCTTACTTTTTCATGTATACTCTTCTTGTGTCGTTCCAAATTATGTTTTAGTGTTGTAGAATACTCGCATTGATCACAAGAATGTTCAAGATTATCCATATTCAGTATTCACAGTAGTAAAACGCAAAGCAGAAACGATGACTGAACTTCTGAAATAAAAGAACAATTTACGAAAAAAAATCTATGAAAAATTCTGGACTGAAAAGAGAGTGAGAAAAAATTATTTTTATCTTAAACAAGTCAAAAAATTCAAAAATACGATGACTGAACATCTGAAATAAAAGAAAATTTTACTGAAAAATAATCTATGAAAAATTATGGACTGAAAAGATAGTGACAAAAAAGTATTTTTTTTTTAACAAGTCAAAAACAATATAATACAGTCATAATCAGAAAGAGTCGGAATTAACTGATAATTAATCAGACGACTTTACAATCTAATTTTACAAATATGATTAATGAAACGATAATAACAAAATAGCTTTAGTCCTGCCAATTCCAAAATGTGGTCTGCACTTATTGTGCTGTAAAATTACCCGAGATTATAAATGTATATAAATGTAAATATTCTTAAGGAATTCAAAATTCACACAAAAAGCTTAAAATACAGAACTTGTAATTTTAAGAGACCCAACCTCCTGACTGCCAACGATATCTTTTATTTCTTTTTAAAAGTGTTTAATTCTAGAAATATTCTTCAATTGTTCCGCAACATACATCCGAATGTCACTTTTACAGAAAAATCACATTCAAAAGTGATTGATAAATAAAAGATAAAAACCTGAATAATGAATAAGAAACATAAATGAATTTTTAATCAGACAAAGCTTTTAGAGGAACCGTTGTAAATCAGACATTGCACTCTCTACCTTTCATCTACTTTTAATTTTGCTAAAAACACCGTAACATGAAACTTTTCAATGCCATCTATATATAAATTTGGCTTGTCTGTCTGTCTGTTTTGTTTGTATCCAATAAACGTCAAAACGGCTGAACCGATCGGGCCCAAATTTTTTGTGTACTTTGCAGCATATACAGACAGCATATACAGAATATAGAAATTCAATCTAAACATTTTTC
>NW_019396783.1:32672-97012 GCF_000591075.1 Eurytemora carolleeae | reverse complement strand
GGACGGCTTGTTTAGGGATTGTTTTTAATAGTCTGACAAATAATTGGAAAAATCTTATTCTTGTTTTATAAGATCTTATTCTTGGTTGGTAAAATGTTGCTCTTGTGTTAGTAAATCTAGTTCTTGTTTAATCGAATCAGGCTCTTGTTTTACCAAAGTTTGTTCTTGTTTTAATAAATCTTGTTCTTGTCTCCCAAGATCAGGTTCATATTTGAGAAAATCAAGTTCAGGTTCGCATGTTACACAATCTGGAGCATTTTCAAGAAGTGCTGCAGTTATAGGTAAACTGTTAGAAGAGCTATGCTTGTTCTTCTTGTGTGTCTTCAGATTAGACAATTGTGTTCCCACATACTCACACATATCACATGGATACTTTATTCCTTGATGTTTGCTAGCTTTATGTTTTCTTAAACTTGCACTCGAGTTCGCAAAATATTTGCATTGATCACATGGATGTCTCAAAAGAAAATGCTTGGTTTGCTTGTGCGTCTTTAATGTTGAAGATGATGTTGAAGCAAAATCACAAATATCACAAGGATATCTTATCCCTAGGTGTTTACTTTCTTTATGTCTCTTTAAACTATACAGTGCGCCTGCAACATGATTGCATTGATCACATTCAAATCTGATCCCTGTATGTTTGTTTGCTTTGTGCTTTATCAAATTTGATGAGTCTGTCGCGGTGTAATCACATTTATCACATGGATATCTCACTCCTTCATGCTGGTTTTCTATGTGTCTTTTCAAGCTTGATAATTTTGTTGCATTATACGGGCATTTTTCACAAGGATACCTCACACCCAGATGGGCGCTTTCTTTGTGTCTTTTTAAATTTGTAGAATTTGTTGTTGCATATGCACATTGATCACAGGCATACCGGTTCTCCATTGTATTTTCTAGAAAAGTTCTTCTCATTAACTCTGAAATAATATGTTTGAAAACATAGCAATACAAGCAGTCACTATTATCATCTACACCATTTCTTCAACACATCTTGTATCTCAAATCAGCACTATTCACCAAAAAAATCCACCTGACATTATTTAAGAGTTATTGTCAATAATAAATCATGGCCGCAAATATAAAAAACCATATTAATTTTGCTTAAAGGAGTTGAAATTTAGGCCATGCACAACATCGATAGGGGGAGGGAGGGGGTTCAGATATTGTTCTCTAGGATTAACCCAATTCTTATACCAACTAAAAGTGCGAGTTTTGTAGGCTTTATAAATATATTAAAGGGTCCGGCCTAGTGAGTATCTGAAAATAGTCAGTATAAAAACATACAATGAAATATCCCATATTGTGATATTTTTATAAAATCATTTAATTAAAAAACTAAATNAACAGTAAGAACATTCGTACTACTTGCCTCAGTAGAGTAAAAAAAATCAGATGGGGGGGTCCAAAAATCGTTCTCTAGGAATATACCTTCCAATATTATGGAATTGGTCAAGACGTATTTCTTCTATTATCTATATATAACGTACTAATCAGTTTTCCCGAGCGGCGAGCTTGTTTTCTTTTTATTTTTAGATCTACCTTGCCGCAACAAGTTCTCGTCGTGCAGATCATCTAAGTTATAAAATGTCGTCTTAACAAAATTTTGCTCTAACATTTTGGTTGGTTTACTTTGTGTCGTAGATCGTTTGCACTAATGATTGATCGGACTAACGTACATTCGCACTAACGTTCATTCGGACTAACGTTTAGTGCGACTAATTGTTCAATCAAACTAAAAACCACGTGGAAGGTTTTTCGAGCACGTGGAGAACTATTTTTTAAAATTCTAGCGGAATTCGGTTCATTTAATTAATTAGTTCCCATGGAACATAAATTGTAGTGGGAAACAAAAAATGTTCGATTGAACTAAAGCTAAAAGTTCCGGTAAAATCGATGTTAGTACTAATGAACGTATTTAGTGCAAATGAACAAAAAATTGTTCAATCAAACTAATTAATCTAAAATTTTACCATTTGCCCATAAAATATTAATTATAGTACAAATGAACATATTTTAGTGCAAATGAACGAAAATATGTTCAATCGAACAAAAATCTAAAATTTCACCATTTGCCCATAAAATATTAGTATGAACATATTAATTAGTGCAAATGAATAAAAATATGTTCAATCGAACTAAAATCTAAAATTTCACAATTTGCCCACAAAATAGTATTAGTACAAATGAACATATTTAGTGCGAAATGAACAAAAATATGTTCAATCGAACTAAAATTTTAAATTTTACCATTTGCCCATTAGTACAAATGAACATATTTTAGTGCAAACGAACAAAAATATGTTCAATCGAACTAAAATCTAAAATTTCACCATGTACATGTTCATTTGCACTAACGTTTAATTGCACTAATATTTTTTTTAAGAAATTGGTCCGTTTGAACAAATTCTTTGTTGGAGATATGTTCATTTGCACTAACGTTCAATTGCACTAATATTTACAGAAAAAAATCTAGTCCGTTTGAACAAATTTTTTGTTAAAAATGTTCATTTACACTAACGTTCAATTGCACTAATATTTACAGAAAAAAAGAATCAGTGCGCAATTGAACAAATATTTTTAGTATTCCAGATCAATTGCACTAATGATCTCATGTGTACTCATAGATAAATTAGAATAGATTGTTCATGCAGACTGTAAAGCTGAAAATCGTACAACCCCTTGTACATCATGAACTTGTCATTTGAAGAGGTCATTGAATACGTTTTACTTCTCGGGGTCAATCTGTAGAGTATTTTTTTACTAATTTATTTAAAGAAGTTTAGTAAAAACTAGGCCTCACCCATTAACTATTTTAGCTTTTAACCCTAAACAGGCTTGGCCGGCCCTATAGTTTTTTTTTGTCCTAGCACTCTCATTTTTGTCACTATTACCGTAAAATTTTGTGACTTTTAATGAATAGTTAATATAAAGAATTTTTCTGTCAATTTTTTTTAATGCATAGGGTAGGGTACAGGGCGGTAAAAAGTTCGGTCTGTGTAAAAAAATCTAAAATGGCCCTTAACTTTTTTGTGACTAAAGCTACAGATCTAAAAATTATATTTTTAAAAATTCCTTAAAAAATGGATTTAGAAACATGTGTCACAATTGGATATCTTTTTGAAAAAATTACAACTTTACCTTTTTTGGGCTTTTTTTCAACCTTCCCTATAGAGCCCAAACTATTAGAATTATCTGTCTAATTTTTTTTCAATGAGCTGGCGTTGAAAAATTGGTCTATGATTATGCATTTTAATTCTATACCTATTCTCTAAGACCTTTTTTTAATGGGAGGGGCGTGGGACGCTCCCCCCCCAGGCTATTCATAGATTCAGACCCCCCAGCCTTTATGGTTGACTGTCGCCCTGAAATTCGCCATTAAAAATCGTTTAAAATTTGTGTTTCTTTTTTGTTTAAATTGGTACATTTTCAAAAGTAATAAAAGTCGACTTTTTTCATGACCCTTTTAAAATTAAAATATCCAAAACAGATTCTAAAAGTGAAAATTTCTCAAGTCCAAACACACAAAATTATGCAATACAAATGTGTAAATGAAAGTAAAGTTTAAAAAATCTCTTTATTAATGAGCCAACAAAATAATCTACAAAACCACCTTTTGCAAAATCAATAAATGTAAGTAGAACACATACTGCATAATATTCCTCATATTATGCATATGTATCGGAAAGGCTTCCAAAATTAATATCAAGATATCTTCTATCATACATCATACAGACTACTAAAGGGTAAAATTTTTATATTATATTCAGTACACAGAGAAAATGAGTTTAAAATTGAAAAAGAAAGGTAGAAGGGAAGGGTAAAGAAGGGTAGTGAAGGTAAGGATAGGGAAGGGTAGGGAAGGGTATGGAAAGGAAAGGAAGGGTAGGGAAGGGTAGGGATTGGTAGGGAAAGGAAGGGAAGGGAAGGGGAAGGGTAGAGAAGGTGAAGAAAGTGGAAAGGTTAGGGAATGGGAATGGTAGGGAAGGGGAATGGTAGGGAAGGGGAAGGGTAGAGAAGGGGAAGGAAGGGGAAAGGTAGGGAAGGGGAATGGTAGGGAAGGAGAAGGGTTGGGAAGGGGAAAGGTAGGGAAGGGGAAGGGTAGAAAAGGGGAAGGGTAGAGAAGGGAAAGGTAGGGAAGGGGAAGGTAGATAATCAAAGAATGGTTGGAAAATAACAAATTAGTTGGTTGGAAAGGGGAATGCATTGAAGGGAAGGGCCCTGTGGGGTCATTTTAAGGAATAGTTCAGTGTGAATAAATGTAATACAAATTGTTCTCGCTATAACAATAAAGTTAAAGAATATTCAGCCACTTCCCCCAAAAGTTATAAAACAGCGATAAAATGTATTAAAATCTTTTACGTTCCGCGCGCAATTTTATTAACTTAATTCAGAAGTACAAGTGGGGACAACACCAAAGTAATATACGAGGAAAGAATTTTTAATTAACTTTATATCACTGAAAAAAAGACGTTTGGCGCCCACTTTGCTTTTCAAAATGCATCCTTTTTGGAAACGTACAAAATAAATCTTTAAAAATAATGTCTTTTTATCAGTCGAGTTTGGGAAGGAAATTAAATTTTTTTTCTTCTAAATTCTGAATTTTCTGAAATTGGATTTCCAAGTTCTGAACCTGCACCCTTTTCTACGTTTTGAAAGGTTGAAAGTTCAATCAACCCCTATCCAATGTTGAAAAAAGAAACTTAGAAAGATAATGAAACATGTTTTTGTTTTGTATATTTGTACAAACCCCATATGTTATGCTAGTTGTACTAACTATACTTAAAGTACAAGGAAATATTATTTCAAAAAAGCCTTATCTACCAGTGTCCTCGAATCCAATTTCCCTGTCCCCGAATCAAATTTTCGCGTCCTTGAGTCCACTGTCCGTGTCCTCGAAGATATATAAAGTGAACCGCCAGCTCAATTTGATCAGTTTTTCATTTTGACTGAAATATGCTAGACCTGAAAATAATCCTATTCTCAATTCTAACTGCTCATTTTATTACTGCAGAGGATCTGACAAACTGCAATGTTATTGCAGCAGACTGTATTCGAAGAGGGATAACATATTCAGGATATTATGGTAAAGAATTGGTTTAAATATACCAAATTTCAATGTGATAACCAGACTTTTAGAATCAAGTTAAAACTTTTAACAGTCCAATGAGCATGAAACACAGCAATTGTTCAGTTTAAAGAGATCCATTTCATTACATATGTGATTTAATAAGTGTCTGGTAAATAAGTATTATACCTATTCTATTTGCTGTGCATCATCTTGTCTGCATATTGTTATCTGGTTATTACTGTATTTACCATCTTTTACTTATAAGAAAATTCGTTGTCACAACATACTTTATATCTTTTTCAAAAAATAGAATTTTTATCGTTTTTTTTTATCAAGACATTCAATAGTTATTTGCTCATTTGCATCATTCTTTACTCCAATCTTTTTAGATAAACTTTACTATTTAGCTGGATTTGTATTTTTAACCTCATCAAATATTTTGCTGTAATAATTGTTAAGGTGCTCGTCTAGAATTAGGATCAGCAGAAGAATGTGATTGCTATTGTTGGAAGACGAGGAAAGAAAAATTAAGATAAAAAATCGTTGCAAAAAATCACATTTTTTAAAAAGCATCAAGCGGCATCACTTTGAATTTTTGTGTGCACAGATCGTATTCAGAGAAATTGCGCGAAATAATTTGCTGGTGATGAAAACGATACACTCTATATATCATAAAAAATAGGGTCAAAATACAAAAAATGTTGACAATATTAATTCGAATCCTTGGTTAAATTATCATTTATTTATTTGTATAAAATTGGTACTTTTTATGTATTTTCAAATTAGTATAAAATGCCTTTATTTTTCTTTTCCATACTTTTTTCAAATTAGTATTTTTATTTTTATTTTCCATACTTTTTTAGCTTGGCATTAAAATATTAAAGTAAAAATGAATTAGTATGCTTAGTTTGATGTATTTTAATCACCTAATAAAAACGTGAATATAAGTTAATCCTGAACAGTAAGAACATTCGTACTACTTGCCTCAGTAGAGTAAAAAAAATCAGATAAAAATCTATTAAGAAATATTTAGTTAATATTTTTCCTTACTAAGTTATACTTACTGGAGCCGACAACACAACTATACTCTGTTTTCATGGAATTCCAATACGAAATACTGTGCTTGTGGCAAAGCAATTAACCCAATTGAGAAGAACAATCCGGATATAATTTCTGGTAGATACGACTGCTCAAGTACTGAAATCAAACCAACTGAAGATACAACAACAAGCAAAGCTGTAGGAACAACTTTTCAAGGTATTTAAAGAAACTACTGGAGCTAAACAAAATGATTTCATAATGGGCTAATTAGATTATAAAAATAGCTATCAATTCATTTTTATATGATCTACAACAACATTTAACAATATTACACTGCTTATTTAAGAACCCTTATATTTTTGCTTGTCCTCGAATCAAATTTTAGTGTTCTCGAATCATATTTTAGTGTTCTCGAATAAAATTTTAGTGTTCTCGAATCATATTTTAGTGTTCTCGAATCATATTTTAGTGTTCTCGAATCAAATTTCCTTGTCTTCAAATCAAATTACCTTGTCCTTAGATAATTCTTTTTGTCTTAGAATAAAATTTCCATATCCTCAAAACAAATTTTCATGTCCCCGAATCAAATAACATTTTTAAAGTGAACTTATTTTTAAATTTTTAATTCTAACTGCTCATCCTTTTCATTGCAGCAGAGGATCTGAAAAACTGCAATGTTGTTCCACCAGACTGTATTAGGGAAGACATCACTTATGGAAAAGCGGGAGATTATGGTAATATATTAACACTCAACTACGCTTACATTGCATTCTGCCGTAATTTGCAGTACACCGAGTAATGATATAGTTTAGTGGAGAGGGTATCATCTGTCATAAAGAAAAAAATGTTTGAATACCGACGTACAAAGAAACTGAACTAAACACTCTCTACAAACCATATTTTACCAATCTCAATATCCTTGAAAACCTGATATTTCAGATATTTCAAACTTAAACTATTTGTTTTAACATAATTCATAGATTTAAGTATCACAGATCTGCTACATGAGGTTCCAAGATATAAGGGCTGTATTTAGAGCTTGTAGCAAGTATTTCGATTTTTATTGAATTAACAATTTAACCCTATAGATATGTGCATTCTGATTTAAAACAAAATAAACTGTCCTGTTACACTTACAATTTTTTTGCTTCCAAATTTGTTTCGGAAACAACATACTCACTCTTTTTTGATAAATTAATTTACCCTTTCCAACAAACTAAAATTTTCTAATCCTATTATCTTTGCAACCCGATGGTAGGACCTTAGATATTGCAAAGTATGAATTCTGTTTAGATCAAATAATCTAAGTTTAAGATATCAAAGGTCTGCGACATTGGGTTTGAAGATATAGGGATCAGAAAAGTTGAGTTTGTGACTAAGATTCAATTCTTTTACATTTCTAACTTTATAGATGAGTCTGTGACTGTAAAAACTGGAACAGCAGAGGAATGCGACTGCTATTGTTGGAAAAAGAGGAAAGAAAATTTGATATTAAACTTTAAGAAAAAAAATTACATATCTTAACTCCATTCAGGGGATCCACCCTTTTTTATATTTTGTATGTAGAGGAGCTTTTTTTGACATATTTTTCATTTTGGAAAATTTTTCAGACCGGATTTTTTTATTCAGATTCTGTATTAAAATGATTAACTTAAATAAAATTCTTTTTAAAATATAAAAAATTGTGATATTTTTTCTTGTAGTTATACTGACGTGAAGTCTATTAAACGCAACTACACTTTGTTTTCATGGAACCCCGATCATACAAACTGTCGGTGTGGCAGAGCAACAAACCCAACCGAGACGGGTCACACAAATATGATCTCTGGTAGATACAACTGCTTGAGTAATGCAATCAAACCAACTGAAGATACATCTTCTCAAGGTAAAAAGACAACTAAAACTGTAAAAAACGCAATCGAACGACCATTCCACGTTCTAAGTGTATTACAAGTTTTATCAATCTATTGTTTTGTATGTTAGTCTCTACAACGTTTCGACAGTATTAGCCTTTACAACAAATTATCTGGTTTTTTAATCCCTATGAATTTGCAACTCAATGTCGTAGATATTAGATATTTAAAACTATTGAATTCTGTTGGATCAAATAATCTAAATTTGAAATATCAAAGTTTTACACTATTAAGTTTTAAGATGAAGAAATTATAAAATTTTGGTTTGTAGCATAAACTTAATTGAGTTCTTTGAATTAAAATAAATAGTGAACCCCTTGATCAATTTTATCAGTTTTAGACTAAAGGTAATCCTAAAAAAAATTTTTAATATTAAACTTGCAGGATACAGGGAGGATACAGGATTAAATTATTGTATTGCCCCAAGCTGTATTACGAAGAGTTTCAGCTATTATTATAATGGATTGAACGGTAACATATTTGTAAAGAGAAAACCCATTTAGATGTTTGTAAAGCCTATTATAAACCTTGATTAAAGGCATTTTTCAAGCGACTTTCCATGACATGACAATGCACGATTCACAACGGTACCCTTAAAACCTTTATCTTATCAATAATATTGAAAATATTGTCGTTAGCTTTAACATTTATTATTTTCTAATTTTTACAATTCCCATATGATATCCTGCAAGAAATGCGCAAGTTAATTTATTAATGTAAACACAATTGAAAATACAGGTTTTAAAATTATATAAACTGCACTGATATCTTATTCATACTTGACCAGACAAAGCTTTTAAGGGTACTGTTCACCCCGGTCTAACCAGAGTAAGAAGCATTCGGTTTCTTCTATTTAAAAAAACGTGTTTAGGTCTCTAATTTCACTATCTAAACTTGTTAATCATTTACTCCTTCATTCAAAACGTATACATACCGACATAAAAGTACCTAAGAAAAAAGTCTAAGAAATAATGTATAAGTAGTCAAATATTGACAGTACACGTAAATTCATGTGCGTTGTGAATCAGGCATTGTTATCTTTACATAAAGGGTCACTTGAAATTAATCTTACAGTCCCGCGGAGTCTCTACTATCGTCCCACATTGACATGAGTCAAGAAATGAGTTTATAAAAAATGCTCCAAACTATTTTTTAAACCTAAAATTGGTGTAAATAGAATCCATTTCACAAAAATGCTAAATGATGAAAATATCTAAAAACCTTAAAATGACTAGAAAAATTCTAGCAAATTGACAAAAAAATTGATATGTTCTATGATACAACATTCACAGAAACTGAATACTAGCCTTAAACTCTAATTTTCTAATACCTATATCTTTGCAACCAGAGTCTAAAACTGAAGAACGAAAAGCTTCGACTTGAATTTTAAGTTTTAGCTTAAATGCCACTTCTGACTTTATTTAAAACTAAATTTTAGCCCTGGGTTTAAATATTTAACTTGCCAAAATCGACGAGTTCAAATTTAAACCCAGGGTTAAAATCTTGAAATCCCGCATTTTCAAAATTAGTCTATCAATCAATCATCATTTATCTAAGAAAGCGGCATTCAACTTTAAGCTATATTTAAAAGTGAAAACCTTGATTGAATAAATTTTACGTTTTAGATTAATTAACGTTTGCACGGTTGTAACTGGAAATATATGTTTTGTTTTTGGGTATGTAAATAATTTAAAATTTAAAAACTGCTGATGAGCAATGGTTACGTAATATCTCTCAGTAAATCCTTTTCTCTGCTTGGTTCAGATTTTTTCCGGGAAATTCAAATCTCCCTTCAGGGTTATGTTGAGAAAATTTAATATCTAAGTAGCAACTCATTATTTTATAGAACTTTTAAGCTATAACTTATATTCCGCGCATTCTTTAGGTTAAGACTCTGATAGCATTAATATTTGACAATTAAAACTTTTTTTTTAATCCAAAGGATTGATCATATTGCTAAGTTATAAGGATTAGAAAATCATAGTTTGAGGCTGGTAATTACTAAGTAGTTTGATCCTTTACTATTGAAATATTCTTAGCTTTGACAGAACATATTACCGACGGATCACCAGAACGCTGCAGTTGTCATTGTCAGAGGTAAAAAAGTAAAGATAAAATTCAAATATAATGCTCTCTAGATTAAAGTAAATCATAACTCCTTTTATAGGAGAGCTTTCGAGATGAACAGAGCTGTTTTTATTTCTAGAATGTAAACAAAAAAAATAGTTTTTCTATTTCTTCGTAAAATGAAAACTAATCAAGCTGAAAGGTCCCAAGGTGAAATCGTGTACATTTTGTGAAATTAAGTTTTCATTTGTGATATTCCATATGTAAACATAATTTTTTTTCGTTTTTTTATTTTTAATTTTTAACAACATTTTCTAGTAAGTTTAATGTTTTGTTTGATAAAATCAAAGAAATTGATTTGAGTTTGAACTGGATTCAGATTAAAAAGCAAAAAGTAAAACTATTTATAGAGGGGGGGGGGGGAAGTTTTTTGTCTGTTTAACAATTTTTACTTAGATAGATAAATGGATTGCTTTTTAAACATAGGAAAACTAACTTTTCACAAATATTGTAAAAGGAATTGACTCTTTGCCACAATTACACTAATTTTCTTATCCCCATCCTCTTAGCAACATAATGTCGCAGACCTCAGATATTTAAAACAATTAAGAAATTGACTCTTTGCAACAAACTCTGATTTTCTAATCCCTATTTCTTTGGATTCCGACGTCGTAAACCTTTGCAATTTCAAACTATGACTTTTGTTAGATCAAAAAATATAAGTTTGAAATATCAAAAGTTTACGACATTGGGTTCCAAAGATATTGGGATTAGAAAATCAGAGTTTGTGGCAAAGAGTCAATTCCTTTTTTGTTAAATACAATTATCTAAGTTTGAAATATCAAAGGTTTACGCCACTAGGTTGCAAAGATATAGACAATAGAAAATTTGAGTTATTTGCAAGACTTGATTCCTTCTGTTTATATTGTGAATGAGTTTCAAAATCATTCAAACATACACATGCTAATGAACATTTGAAAAATAATACTTTTTTCTAGTGACCGATATACTCTGTTTTCCTGGGACGCTGAATCTAAGAACTGTGTATGTGGAACAGCAATAAAACCGACTGGGACGGAAAACTTGACTGTTATCTCAGGCATTTACAATTGCTTAAATGATGTCAACCAGCCTACTACAACAGTACAATTTGAAGGTAAAATTCTCAATTGAAAATACAACTGTGGCCATTCCAGGTGTTTTCCACCCCCCTTGTGGTTTCTTTATTTATTAAAAATAAGTATTTTTCAAAAATTTTCTGACGTACTTTTTGAACTCTTGCACTCTAACCATTAAAATTAGACGCCTCATTTTTTTAATGACCCGGCCTTAAAAAGTTGGACTAGGAACGTGTATCACACCCCCTTATTTCGACTCTAAGGGCAAAATCATAGTTGTCTTCCCCCCCCCATCTATATTAGACAAAAATAGCCTAATTAGGATAGGGTTAAAGAATGTGGCAATGCCCGATTGACAACAGTTCCAAAAAAGCTTTGTCTGATCTGGTATGAATTGGACTTTAGTTTAGAATTTTGATTATTTTTATTGTGGTTTGTCAATAAAAGTGACTTGCGCATTTCTACTACAGGACAACATAAAGGAATTATCCGAATTAAACTTTTTTAAACTTGAAAATCGACAAAATCGTACAAGCTATTGATAAATTAATGGTTACAAGAATACCATCATGAATCGGGCATTGTCATCTATGTACGTGAAAGGTCACTTGAAATTACACATACACAGTCCGTTTAATTAAACAAGATTAAAATTTTTATAATCAAATTAATTTTGTAGGAGGACAAGATACAGGAGAAGAATATTGTAATATTAAACCAGCCTGTATTAAAGAAGGGGTCACCTATTATAGTAACGACGCTGACGGTAAGAATGGAAAAATCTAAAGTAAGAATGGCTCTATGCTTCTCCCTCACACCCCGTGTCAGCGTTTAAAATGAAAAAATGACCGCTTTAAAATCTCATAATTTAAAACTAGCTAACCTGAAAACCGGAAAGGGAGTAATTTGGGAAAGCATTTTAGTAATATTCTTTCTTTCTTTTGTTACAAACTAAAAGAACCCATAAGTCATGAACATGACGCAAATACAACATTTACTGATTTATTGCCACAAGCACAAATTTTATTTTCCCTATATCTTTCAAACCTGATGGTGCAGTACTTTGATATTTCAAATTTGACAGAAATCATAATTTGAACAAAGGTCTTCAACATTGATTCGATTTGATTATAGTTGCAAAGATATAGGGACTAGACAATTAGAGAGTTTGTGGCAAACACATAGTATTATGTGTGTTTATATCGTGAAAAGATTAATTCCTAACTTTTAGTAATTTTGAAATGAAAGGAATTGACTCTTTGCCACAAACTCTGATTTTCTAATCCCAATATCTTTGGAACCCGATGTCGTAAACCTTGGATATTTCAAACTTATATTTTTTGATCTAATAAAAGTCATAGTTTGAAATTTCAAAGGTTTAAGAAGTTGGAATCCAAAGATATAGGGATTAGAAAATCAGAGTTTGTTGCAAATAGTCAATTCCTTTAGGAAATTATGTAACGCTCAAGCCCGGATCAGCAGAAGACTGCAGCTGTCATTGTTCTAAACTGAGGATAGAAAATTAAAGATGAAATTTAATATAGTCAACATTTAAATCAGCTTAATTTTACGTGAACTCCCTTTTAAAGAGGCGCATTCCCAATTCACAACGGTACCCTTAAACCTTTGATGGAATTGTGGCAGAAAAAAAAGAGTTTACTTTCAAATGTTTGAAACCCGCTTTTAGTACGTCCACAAATTAAGTCCTTCCAAAAGTGGTAAATTGTTTTGATTTTCTACATATGCAGAACTCTGTTGGATTCTGTCTTTTATTTAGATTAATTTTCAAAAATGCTAAATTTCTATAAAAAAAAATACAAAAACATTTGTTTTTTTTTCTTAAAGTGATAATACTGTGTTTTCATGGAACTCCAACCATAATATCTGTTGGTGTGGAAAAGCAACAGACCCAATTGAGTCGGACAGATTAGACGTAATCTCTGGTAGATATGACTGCTTGAGTAATGATACATCTTCTCTAGGTAAAGAGCCAACTGGACCTGTAAAAGGTAATCAAATGATCGTTTAGTAATCAGCATTGATTACAGTATAAAAAGTATAAAAATATCTAGAAATAAAGTTGTTTTTGGAGGATCATTTCATTTTCAAAAACACTTCAGATTTTTGATCTACTCGGTATTTTTCCTCTTCGATTTTAGAATAAATGAAATATTTCTTGACAAAATTCTCAATATTGGATTTATGATGTCTGCATCCAGTAAGATTTAAACCACTGTTTTACGTTTTTAGCTATACGCAATTTAAAACAATATTGTAAAATCAAATTATTTTTGATTGCCGAACCATAATTTTCCCATGCAAGGAGGGACATTAAGATAATTAACCACTGAAGTTTTCTGAACATTTTTCAGCTCTAAAGACAGTCAAATTGTGTATACCCAATTTTTACGGGAAATTAAAATTTTTGCTTAACCGGGTTTCCTTGACCAGAATTTACCTCGCTGGGCTCTTAATGTTTAGTAGGCAAAATTGGTCTTGGGAACCCTTGGTAAAGTAAAATTCACTTTAACTTCCCAGTATAAAAGTATAGTTGTATTATCATCAGTATTACCATTTTGCCCATAAACTATTAGCCTAAATAATAAAAAAGAAAAATGTATTATATTAACAAATTGAAAAACCATTATACCTAATTGACACAGTTTCACATTAATAGAAATATATCATAAAAGTTTATAGTTTTTATACTATTAAAAATCTATTATTTTTGTTTTTCATTAGGACCATGGATAATTTTTACGGACACAATCATTATTTATAATTAAAAATCATTACAGCAATCAATTTTTTTTACATTAAGAATATGGATAATTTTTACCATGCCGACAAAATAATTATTTATAATAGTTAATGATTTAAAGACCTTTATTACAATAATTATATTTATTCTACATTACGAATCGTAATAGTTTTACTTTGCAGAAAAAAAGGCCTTAGAGAGTAGGTATAGGGTTGAAATGCATGTTCATAGCCCGATTTTTGTATGCTGGCTCAATGAAAAAAATAGATTGATAACTTTTATAGATTTGGTGCTAGGGAGGGTTTAAAAAAATTGAAAAAAATTGTTAGAAAAATGAAAAAAATATTTTTTTTGTTTTAAACAAATATCGAAGTGTGACACAAAGGCTTTTCAAAAATATAGTTTATAGATCTGTTGCTTTAGTCACAAAAAAGTTATGGGATATTTTAAAAAAATTCAAAGACTGAAGACTTTTTTCCGCCCTGTATCCTACCCTATTAAAAATTATTTTATTGCAGAAATCCTTAAATTACTATTCATTAAAAGTCACAAAATTTTACGGTGATAGTGTCAAAAATAAGAGTGATAGGACAAAAAAACAGGGGGGGGGGTCGCCATACGCCACCCCCCAGCCTGTTTAGGGTAAGAATCATGGATCATTTAAAATCAATTTATATTAAGAATCATGGATTAAATAAAAATATAGTTTTGCGGACAAAATAAATGATTTCAAAACCATTAAAACAATTAATTATATTTGGCTATCAACATGTGCACTTTTGCAAAAACAATAATTCTGCATAGGATTAATTTTCAAAATTTCATTTTATACTTCATAAATTGATTTACACCGGTATATTTCTGAGGTCCAAAACTTAAATTCATCCGAAAATTTTTTTATTTATCAAATCAGTAGAAAGGAATTGAGTTTTTTTTCACAAAATCTGATTTAACTATCCCCTATATCTTTTCATTTCAATGTCGGAGACTTTAGATATTTCAAACTATGAATAATTTTAGATCAGATAATGATTCTTTGAAATATCACAGGTTAACACCATCAGGTTGCAAAGATATAGCGATTTGAAAATCAATATTTTGGCTAAAACTCATTTCCTTGATTTTAATAGTGTCAAATATTGTTGTACTCGTCATGCTTAACAAAAATTTGCTTTTAGTATCTACTCTTGCTCTCGATGGGACGTGATCTAAAACCTTTAAGTTTGAAAATGAGAAATTTCAAACATTTTCTTATTTTCAAAACCTTTTGTTTTTGTTACATAACTCAAAAAATCCCTCCCTTTAGGCCTAAAACCGGGCTTTAATACTAACTGCCTGAGTCCTCAGGCACACTGCCTGAATGACTGCTTTTTCCTGTAACAAACTAAATCTTTGTTTTGACCCACTTTCACTTGTCAGATTTTGATAAAATTTAGCTTTTTAGAAAGCATATGACATAAGGAAACGGATTGCACAAGTTTTGCAAAAAAAGCAATTGTTTCATAATATATTGAAAATACAAAATAAAGTTTTATTTTTCACTAGTCAATAATATTGTTCAAAAAATGAATAATTATTTTGTCTACATAGTAAAACTATAATTTTATATTTTTGATGGTTTTTATTGTAAAACGAATATCATTAATTGTTGTAATGGTCTTTAAATCATTTCCTGTTGTAGGGTGATAAAACTACTTCATCACCCCTACAACTGGGTGATAAAGTAACTTTATCTCAACCTTATTTGCGAAATTTTGCATATTTCCGCGAAAATGAATGCAGCAAAAATTTGACCAAGGATTTTTGTTAAGATCGGACCACTTTTACCGCACTGATATACTTTTCAGAAATATGCACGTTTACAAAGTCTAGATAGCTCAAAAAAAATAGTTCTAGAATTTATAATGTCATAATCATACCCAACTACTACCCCAACTCCGTCTGTTTTTTAGAGAGACCCCACCCCCACCCTTGTTTAGTAACACCCAAAAATGTAGTCTTTTTGGTGTATTTTTATGGTGAACAAAACAATTCCAAGGGGGGAAGCAAAAAATAGCCAGGGGGGGGGCAGAACAAAATTTAAAAAGGCGTCAATATTTTTTCAAAAAAGAGGTTTTTAAGGGAGGGGCACAATGTTGCCACGGGGGGGGGACCCATAATTTTTTAATTGTGCCCCCCCCCCTAAGCAAATGCTCTCGTACCCCCTTGTCCAAACTTGGTCTGTTTTTGAGTACCCTAGACTAAAGATCTTAAAATCATTAACTATTATTAATAATTATTTTGTCGGCATAGTAAAAATTATCCATATTCTCTATGTAAAAAATATAGATAATTGCTGTAATGTTTTTAAATAAGAAAATATAGTGTGAATAATTGTTATGTCCGCATAGTAAAAATTATCCATATTCTTAATGTAAAAAAAGTATAATCAATTGCTATAATGATTTTTAAATAATAAACTATAGTGTGAATAATTGTTATGTCGGCATAGTAAAAATTATCCATATCCTTTATGCAAAAAAATATAATTGATTGTTGTAATGGTTTTTAAATCATTAACTGTATTAGGAATAACTATTTTGTATTATTTTAAATGGTCAAAAATTCTTAATGTAAAAAAGTATAATCAATATTGCTATAATGGTTTTTAAATAATAAACTATATTATGAATAATTGTTATGTCCGCATAGTAAAATGATCCATATTCTTAATGTAGCTAGAACGACTATAATTGATTGTTGTAATGATCTTAAAGTCAATAACTATTTTGAATAATATCTGTATTGTATATATGATCCATTTTTTTAAATAAAAGAATAACCAAGCTTTCAAACACCAATGCTTAAAAAAAATGAAAACAACTGTTAGCGAAAAAGTGTCGTTGGAAAATGAAATTTTCTGGAGAGAACACACAGAATCACTCATAAAACAAGGACATTTTCTCTGCCTGGCAATTCTTGAAAAATCTGACATGATCTGGAAATCTTACATGTTCAATCTGAAGAAAGGTACACTGAAATTCTTACTCAACTCCTGTTTGGACACCCAAATGAGGGAAAATCTGTATCAAAACTTTGTTTACAGGCAGGTGCTGAAATGCAAACCATATTTAGAAAGATATACTTGGAGGCACAACACTCTTATTAAATATATCACTGGATTAATTGATATTGACTGATTTTTGATGTATGCCGACATCCCGTCCCATGACCCTTCCAGGGGGAGAAACTGTTCGCCCTGAACTTCCTGGTCACCAAATAGAAACCAGAGATGGAATTTAAAGAATTTGAGCCGCGGTTTAAATCCGCCAAAACCCGGTTTAAATTACGCGCCGGCTTAAATATTGAAACATTTGATACAATTTTAAGTGGAACCAACCATATTTAAACCGCGGCTTAAATCTAAACCGCCGCTCAAATTCTTTGAATTCGGCCACAGATATAGTAATTATCGATAGAATGGAGGAAAAGATGGGTATTTTTGAGCTTACTGTCCCATTGGAAACAAATATTAAAAATGCCAACACTCAAAAGATGAACAAGTATGAACATTTTATCACGGATATAACAACGAGGGATGTGTTTGTTCACCCTTTTGAAATCGGCTCAAGAGGACATATCAAATAAAGCAAATCTAAAGAAACTGCATAAGTTCTGCAAACCCAGGAATGTGTGAAAATCTATCAAGCCTTGCATTGCTGTCATCATGCCACATTTTTTAAAAACGAAAAACACTACACTGGGACCAAGAAACTTCATTTCTGAAAACCCCCTCTGAATAACTAAACTATATTCATGCGAATTAAATTGTAAACTTTTATTTGTTTAATTTCAATGTAATTTTGCTTACAAATATAAATGATGATATATATATATATATATATATATATATATATATGATCTATAGTCCTGATGTAAAACAAGTATCATAAATTGTGGTCTTTAAATCATTTTTATGATTTTTACTGTAAAACAAAACTCGGACACAGTTTTATATCAAATTCTTGAGACAGTGACATCAGATATAAATATTATGAAATATTTTTAGGCTTAGCTTAAACCCCCTTTCATTTTCATTTTACCTAAACAGTCCCTTTAACTTATGTACATAAAGGTATAACAAAAATCATTTTTGTTGTAATTGTTTTAAATCATTAAAATTATGAATAATTATTTTGTCTGCCTAGTAAAATTATTATTTCCAATGATCCACGATTTGTAATGTAAAAAATTTAATTAATTGTTATAGCATGGTCTTGAAATCATTAACAATAGCGTGAATGATTATTATGTCCGCTTGGTAAAAAGATCAATTATTTTTAATATAAAAAATATAATTAATTGTTGTAATGGGTTTTAAATCATTAAATATAGCGTGAATGGTTATTATGTCCGCTTGGTAAAAAGATCAATTATTTTTAATGTAAAAAAATATAATTAATTGTTTTAGTGGTCTTTAAATCATTAACTAGTATGAATAATTATTTTGTCTGCTTAGTAAAACTATAATTTTCTATGATCCATGATTCTTAATATAAAAGAAAAATCATTAATTGTAATAATGTCTTGAAATCATTAACTAGTATGAATAATTATTTCTATGCCTAGTAAAACTTTAATTTTCTATAATCCATGATTCTTAATACAAAACAAATATCATTAATTGTAATAATTTTGTCTGCTTAGTAAAACTATAATTTTATATGATCCATGATTCTTAATACAAACAATATCTATTTTAGATGATTGTAAAGTACAGACAGAGTGCTTCTTACCTGGATATGGCTTCCCAGGGAATGATATAGAAGGTATATAGTGGATTAGTTTTTACTATTAATGTTATATTGTAAAATGGGTTGGCTAGTTATGTAGGGTGGAATGGTTAGTTGCAGGGTGGAATGGCTAGTTGTAGGGTGGAATGGCTAGTTGTAGGCCCTTAGGCAGCTGAAATCTATGCAACCATATTCTTAATATAAATGAAGCGTATTTTGAGTGAGGGGAGGAAGGCCAACCACAACAATTCCTAGTCCGAGCCACATTCTCATCATTTTCTCGTCCGAGCCACCTCGAAATCCTTGTCCTTTCAAAAATATTTTTTTTAAGTGTCCAATCCTTGAAGATAAGAATACTTTTTGAAAATCTGTCCACTTTAGGAAATATTGAATTTTCTTTTATAATTTGTGAAAAAATGTATATGCTCCCAAAACGATGTTCTATAAAATAAACATCCGTCTGCAGTAGCTCTTTTTCGCGTAAAATGCCGCAAATTATTTTGAAATTCAATAAAAACAGCTGTTTCTATTCTTACACTTTATTTTCGCCCACATTTCCATAATGCTTTAAATACTGTTTGAATTCATAGGTTTAAGACGGATAAATTGTAGCAAATAATTTTAATAATTTATATTAAACATTATTTTCTCCTTGGATATAATCGTGAAGGCAGAAGTGATTTGGTACGAAAACAAACATTTGCCTTATTTGTAAATATATCAGAAATCAATATTTTTTTATATGGGTTGAAATGTAAAAAATATAGCCATGTTCAAGTTAATACTTTGATATCATTTTGAAATATGAAAGTTAGCCATTTTGGAGGCAAAAGAGGTTTAAGTTTTAACCTAAATGACATCATTCTCATGGATTTGAAGATTCCAACATTATAAAATCATTGCAAAACTTTATTCTAACCACGTAGAGAATGCCCTAGCGTGGCCAGATTTTCAAAAAAGGATTTTGAAGTGGCTCGGACGAAAAATCGAGGAGAATGTGGCTCGGACTGGAAACTGTTGTGGTTGGCCTTCGTCCCCTCTCTGTGTGGATTGATGAATGTGCTGCCAGATTACGACCCCCTGGCAGATCAATAAAAACCCCTAAAAACACGAGATTTGATCGTTACAACCCGATCATGTTCTGGGGACAAACAAATCTCTTTCTGTTAAAAATCTTTGTTTAAAAGAATAATTTTTTTTCAGGGATGCCATACACCACATCAACCCCTGAGGAATGTAGTTGCTACTGTACCAAACTTAGGAACCTAACTTCATAAGTTTGTCACATGAGTTTTATATATAAAAGATTATTGCTATGATGAATGACATTTTATAACCTTATTAACCAATGTGTAAATCGCACATCTTCAAAAAATTGATCATTGTGTCTTTTTTCCAATTTGAATATCCATATTTTATTTTGGTCTTTAATATGTAAACATGTTTGTGCACATTAAAGGTATCTTGTTTATTCTATTCCTAATTGATAATAATGTAAGGAAAAAATATCCATATTGTTGGATAGAGAGAAAATTAACATGTCTTAATTATGAATTATTAAAAAGCAATTTTTTAAAAAAATATCCCTAATTTGACTTTACAGAGATTTAGTGGAAATCAAACAGAACTGGAATAAATGCAGAGATTTAAATGCTACAAATTGCCTGGTCATCTATCGAAACTGCATTATGCAGCTAATTAAACACAGTAAAACAGGACAGCCAGAAAACAAGAAGATTGGAAAATGATTAACTGCATTCTGCTTTGAATACATGTATCAATAAAGGAATTGAGTATGTGCCACAAACATAAGTTTTCGTATCCCTATATCCTTGCATGCAACCTTTCAAACTTTCAATATTTAACCTTACCTGGTTTTTAGTTTGAAATATGTAATGTCTACGACATTGGTTGCAGAGATATAGGGATTTAAAAATCAAAGTTTGTGACAAAGACTGAATTTTT
Organism: Eurytemora carolleeae; assembly: GCF_000591075.1. Taxonomy (NCBI): domain Eukaryota; kingdom Metazoa; phylum Arthropoda; class Copepoda; order Calanoida; family Temoridae; genus Eurytemora; species Eurytemora carolleeae. The sequence continues at coordinate 76,304 of NW_019396783.1, read as the reverse complement.
TTGTTTTATAAAAAATCCGAAAACAATTGTTAAAAATCCCTTTTAACCGTCAAGCCTAGAATGAAGTTTTGCATCAGTGAAAGCTTAAGTTTTACTTGGAACATGAACAATGATTGCTATTGCAAGAATAAAATTCCGGAAAATCTGAAAGAAAACCCCGAAAAAGAACGTATCTCAGGGATTATTAACTGTTCCTCAACCAACATCGACTTTTCTGCAATTATACAAAATGGTAATATCTTTAATAATATTAGATTGTTTGAAGACCATTTAGCACGTCAAACTAAAGTAAATTTGACGTAAGATTATAATCAATTATCTGTTTTCAATCATAACTAATAAAAGGAACAAGAATTTTTTGACTAATATGTAACCAGATAAAGGAATTAAGTCTTTGTAACAAACTCTAATTTTCTAATACCTATATTTTTTCCACTTTGATATTTCAAACTAAGATTCTTTCATCTAAGATCTACCAGATTGGGTTGTAAAATCATGGTTTGTGACAAAGACTCAATTCCTTTGCGTTTTTATATTTATGCCGTATAAATCAAAACAAGAGGAGTTTCGTTTCGGGGTTACAAAGTTGCGCCAATAAAATAGAATAGATTTGATTATTTTCTTTTAATTTGTTTGCAGTGTTTGCAGTGTTACAATAAGTGTTTAAAATGTCAAAAATTACCAAAGGCAGCTCGATCTAATGAACACTCATTTCAACAAAGGAACTGATTTGTTTCCCCCCTTTATCTTAGAAACCTGATGGTGTACCACTTTGATAATTCAAACTTTGACTAATTAATCTAACAGAATTTATAGTTTGAAATATCATAGGCTTACACCATCAGGTCGCAAAGATATAAAAATCAGAAAATTTTAGTTTGCGGCAAAGACTCAATTCCTTTTATATCTATTTGATGAAATAGGATCGCTCCTCTAAATTCACAGAAAGAGCATAAAAATCCTGATTTTCTTATCCCTATATCTTTGCAACAAAATGTCGTAGACCGTCGATATTCAAACTAGATAAGATAAGATAAGATAAGATAAGATAAAGTTTATTGCTAAAATAAATGTATCTGTATACAGATAGAGTTTACAATCACAAAATTGATGATTATATTAACAGTACAAGTATAAAGCAATTAGGTGGAAAATAGCTCTTGGCTGTTTTGATTATTTTTTCCACCTAATTTTATGAATTTATCTTTAAAATGTCGAATATAGAAAACAGGAAAATGATCAGAAATATCGGAAACAATAATGAAACTATGAATTCTGTTAGTATAATGTGAGATTGCAAAATAAAATGTCCTCACGATCAGATTGCAAAGATATAGGAATTATAACACATTTGAGATTCTGACAAAGACCTGTTCCTACAGTAAAAATATCAGTTTGGAAATAAAAATGGTATTTATAAATTCTAATTCTTCAGAATAGAAATTAAATACTTTCCGAGAAAGCCCCGAGGGGTCGGAATACTTTTGAAATTACGAGATATAACTAATTAATATGATTCTAGATTGTCCTGGAGTAAAGTACTGTTCTGAATATGGAGTTCAATACGATGGGAGTACTATTGTAGAAGGTATTTAAAACCAAGAGGAATTTTAAAATTAATCCTATTTCTGCTGGGGAAGGGGGGGGGGTGATTTATTAGACTTTAAGCTTTTTGGAAAGCCTATGACATAAGGAAATAAATTGCACAAATTTTGCAAATAATTTGCAATCTACCCGCCAAAGGAAGTTGCACATTTTAGTCTTTATTAATTACACATCAGGTTATTTAAAATTTTGCAAAAATATTGCATATTTGTAATGGCATGGTCAAGGGCCTCTCAAAAATTTGCAAATTTTTTGCAGATTCTAAAAGTAGAATACAAAAGAGCTTTCCAATGATGTATCATTTGTCATATTTGGACATAAAGCGTGGGATTTAGAGGTGGAGGGGTCAAATTGCCCCTCCCCCCCAACGTATCCTAATTTTCAAGTACCCCAGCAGGGATAGGGTTAAACAAATCGTTTAAGAAATGTTGATTCTCTTGTAGAATACATAAAAACCTTAATTATGAGTTCAGTAACTTAATACGTAAACCATAATTGAAATTTCTTATACAATATTCTATTCTTTATTCTGATTATAAGATATCTAATGTTATTATTTTAGTTGGAGGAATTGGAACTTTTGATCTTTGTGGATGTCAATGTAGTCGAGTCAGGTAAACCTTTTAACGTTTTTTATATAATTGTTTCTTTAATACTTTTTTTTATAGGCTTATATTTTAAAAACAAGAGATGAATGTCTAAGAAAAAGCATGAATACTTTAAAAAGTAATAGAATGTTTTCAGCTTTTTTTTTGTCTTCAAAATCGATTTATTACCTTTTTTCAAAAAGCATTAAGTAATAAGTTTTAAACCTTTTCGTTTACCGAGATTTGGATAATTTCAGCGCATGTTCGCATTTTTTCTGGACCCACGCTGGAACTTGTTTCCTAAAACAAGATGGAGGAGAGAATATTTCTGTTGCTCCTCATGGTATTTCTGGACGCATTCAGGAAGAATGTACTTCTCCTACAACAAGTATAACTTTCTGCAGATATCTTGATTTGACAAAATATATATTATATTTGCTAGGTTTTCCGCAAACTTCTATTTTCCATTCCCTATATCTTTGCAACCCAATGTCGTAGACTTTAGATATTCCTAACTTTAGATTCTGTTAAGTTGAATAATCTAAATTTGAAATATTACAACTGTACACCGTTAGGTTTTAAAGTTTTAGGGATCAGAAATTTTGAGTTTGTGGCAAAAATTCATTTTCCTTATTAGTAAAATCTACAGTAATGCGCTTTTAGGACGCAAAGCTTTTAATTAACTATTGCTCTAAAAGTCGGTCATATAAAATCATTTTTAAATTTTGCCGGATTTTTCTTTTAGAATTGGTGCATTTTCAACTTTTGATAAAAGGACTGATTATACAGGTTGTATACAGACAGAGTGCTACTTGCCTGGATATGACTTGAGTGGTAGTGATATAGGTATACACATTAAACTAAAGTAAATTGTCTGGATATGACTTATGAGGGAATGATATAGGTATACACATTAAACTAAAGTAAATTGTCTGGATATGACTTATGAGGGAATGATATAGGTATACACATTCAACTAAAGTAAATTGCCTGGATATGACTTGAGTGGTAGTGATATAGGTATACACAGTAAACTAAAGTAAATTGCCAGGATATGACTTATGGGGGAATGATATAGGTATATACATTAAACTAAAGTAAATTGGCTGGATATGGCTTATGGGGGAATGATATAGGTATAAACATTAAACTAAAGTAAATTACCAGGATATGACTTATGGGGGAATGATATAGGTATACACATTAAACTAAAGTAAATTGTCTGGATATGGCTCATGGGGGAATGATATAGGTATACACAATAAACTAAAGTAAATCGTCTGGATATGACTTATGGGGGAATGATATATAGGTATACACATTAAACTAAAGTAAATTGCCTGGATATGACTTATGGGGGAATGATATAGGTATACACATTAAACTAAAGTAAATTGCCAGGATATGACTTATGGGGGAATGATATATAGGTATACACATTAAACTAAAGTAAATTGCCAGGATATGACTTATGGAGGAATGATATATAGATATACACATTAAACTAAAGTAAATTGGCTGGATATGACTTGAGTGGTAGTGATATAGGTATACACATTAAACTAAAATAAATTGCCAAGATATGACTTATGGGGGAATGATATATAGGTATACACATTAAACTAAATTGCCTGGATATGACTTATGGGGGAATGATATAGGTATACACAGTAAAAAGTAAATTGCCTGGATATGACTTATGGGGGAATGATATAGGTATACACATTAAACTATAGTAAATTGCCTGGATATGTCTTATGGGGGAATGATATAGGTATACACATTAAACTAAAGTAAATTGTCTGGGTATAGCTTATGGGGGAATGATATAGGTATACACATTAAACTAAAGTAAATTGTCTGGGTATAGCTTATGGGGGAATGTTATAGGTATACACATTAAACTAAAATAAATTGCCTGGATATGACTTACGGGGGAGTGATATAGGTATATAGTAAATTGCATGCAAGGTTTAAATATTTTTTCAATTAATACACCTCTTATTGAAGAGCTATCGATGTTTTGAATTCCTTTTATATAATCGGTTAAATTTGCTTTTATATGATCGGTTAAATTTGCTTTTATATAATCGGTTAAATTTGCTTTTATATAATCGGTTAAATTACTTTTTCATACTTGTGAATGAATCCAAAACGGGAGTAGCTAAGAGGCATAAACTGGCATAAGCCAATGACGCATTAATTAGTAAATTACACCTTGCCTTCTGTGTCCTATAAGAATAAAGTTTTAATTTTTCTAGAAAACATTACTTTTCAGGCTCTCCAACTTACACAACTACCCCTGCAGAGTGTAGCTGCTTCTGTAGCAAAATAAGGAAACTAACTTCATTTTATCAATTTAATACTTTCTGTAGAATATTTCTATTTTGAAGTATATGTTTGGCAAAAAAAATTATTTCAAAATTTTATTTTAAGGATTCCATTAAGAAAACTAATCTATCGCCTCAAATTCCAATTTAATCTTTAAATCATCGCAGCCTGAAGCCATAAAATCTTTTATATCTTAAATATTGACTTTTGATCTCACAGAATCATGTCTACAGTATCATGTTGCAAAGGTATAGGGTGTGAAGCAAGAAATCAGATTTTTTAATTTTAATGAAGTTTTGGTTTTAGTAAAAGTTTAAGTTTTACTTGGTCCCCAACTGGGAACTGCTGGTGCAAGAATACAATTCCTTCAGAAAGTAGAAATGATCATCTAATCTCAGGAATATTCAACTGTTCCTCAACCCATGTCGATGTTCCTGCAATCACACAAAATGGTAATTAATTAATTGACATTAAAAATTTGATTTTTTAAATAGTATTTGTTTAAAACAAAAAATATTTTTCTCACTTTTTTACCCTTTTTTAGACATTTTTTCCAACCCTCCCTAACACCCAAATTATTAACTTTTTTTTCTATGAGCTGGCCTTGAAAAATTGGGCTATGAGCCTATGAACATGCATTTCAACCCTATATCTATTCTCTAAGGCCTATTTCTAGGCTATACGTATATTCAGACCCCCCAGCCTTTATAGGGCTAAAATAAAGAACAAAGTGATCATATATTTAATTCTAGATTGTTCTGAAGAAAAGTTTTATTGTCCTCAACATGGAGTTGACTCTAATGGGAGTACTATAGTACAAGGTAATTATTATAGATTAATACGGGGGTTTTAAATGAAAATTTAATTTCAAAATGCAGAAACCTAATTTTTGTGAAAAAACTCATATTTTAATTTTTGTTTTGTTTCAGTTTCCAGAATTAGCAGCTTTGAACTTTGTGGATGCCAATGTAGTCGTGTCAGGAAATATATTTATTCATAAACAAATATTAATTATTAGGCTTTTTGTGCGCTCCGCGCCCATCCTCTATTTTAACTTTTTAATTGTGACTGTAGCTGTGAGAATCTTTTCTTTGTATAAAACAAAAACAAATTAAAGTTCGCGGATTTTTAAACAAATTTTTGCGCATTTTTTAGATTTCACAAAAATCAAAAGTTTTGACGTTTATTGGATACAAACAGACACAGACAAGCAAGTACATATCTAGATTTTGCAATGGTGACTGTTGTACCAGGTTACAATACTTAATCTTTTATATTTAAGTGACTGCACAAACTATTTCTGGACTTCTGATGGAACCTGTTCTCTGAGAAACGATGAAGGTGGTATGTTGATTAACCAAACTTTTGATGGTATTCTTGGTAGAAAAATGGAGAATTTCTTGTGCCCTACATCAACAGCATCAACTTCAACAACATTAGGAACAGAAAACTCTACAACAAGACCAACAACAAACATAAACTCAACAACAAACATAAATTCAACAACAACCAAGAACTCAACAACAACCATAAACTCAACAACAAACATAAACTCAACAACAAACATAAACTCAACAACAACTCCAACAACAACCCTAAATTCAACAACAACCATGAATTCAACAACACCCATGAATTCAACAACAACCATGAATTCAACAACACCCATGAATTCAACAACAACCATGAATTCAACAACAACCATGAATTTAACAACAACCATGAATCCAACAACAACCATGAATTCAACACCGACCATGAATTCAACAACAACCATGAATTCAACAACAACCATGAATCCAACAACAGATATGAATTCAACAACAACCATGAATTCAACAATAACCATGAATTCAACAACAACCATGAATTCCACAACAACCATGAATTCCACAACAACCATGAACTCAACAACAAATCCAACAACAACAATGCATTCAACAACAACAATGAACTCAGCAACAACCATGAATCCAACAACAACCATGAATCCAACAACAACCATGAATTTAACAACAACAATGAATTCAACAACAACCATGAATTCAACAACAACCATGAATTCAACAACAACTGTGAATACAACAACAATCCTGAATTCAACAACGACAAGTACAACAACAATAACAACAACAAGAAGGATGAGACGATGTGAGTATAATAAATATACAATAATTTCTGACAAATAGAAAATAATATAAACTCAACTATGCCTGATACAAATACTATGCTTATGCCTGCCTAATATAAACCAAAATATATAAAAAGTAGATTGATTATTTGAAAGAAATTAAGATGTGTCGGCACGTCTGTTATTTCTATCAAATTAATTTCTTTTTAAAATAATTTTTCAAATAAACTAAATATTGCACTCTTAGAAGTGTCAGTTATAAGAAATGTAATGTAAACAATAAAAATAAAACTTTCCTTTTCCTTTTTTAGAATTGGGGGGAAGTAATCCTAAAACCTTTTTTTTTAAAGTTTTTAAATATTTTCTCCTGAAACACCTAGTTTTGTATGTTTTTGTTATATTTCTTTCTATGAGACTATTGAATCAAGCCTTGCATTAGATTTCTTTCTAATTTATTAAAAAATGAATTTAACACAGTTCTTGGCAGAAATTTATTTTCTTTTGCAAATGATTGTTTTGTAAATCTATCTGATCTTAGTAAAATTTAGTTAAGAAAAAAATGAAATTTTGATGTCCCATTGGACCAATGGACCATGCATGGAAAGTTCAGGTTTTACAAGAACTATCAAATATTAGAATAAATAATTTATACTATAATTTATATTATAATTAATACTATAATTTATATTATAATAGTCAATACTTCCTTAAATTTACTGCTACATACCTCTAATTGTTATTAATCGATCCAAAATGTTCCAAAGATTTAAAAAATGTGCATTTTTTGGGACACCCTGTATATAAGTATGTATATCCTTTTGTGTGTGAATAAATCTCTATAATATAATAATAATTTCTAACTTCCGCCAAAGAATTCAGTTAATTTTCACAAAAGCTCAGATTAAAAACTAATAAATTAATTTATATTTTACGTTGATTTCTTTTATTCAAACTAATATAAAAATTTCATTGGATTTCTTTATCAAACTAATGGTAATCGCAAAATATTTAATAAATAGCGAAAAATAATTTAACCGCAAAGAAAAGCTGAGTCACTTCTTGTGAACTTGAACCTAGAAGCAGTTCAACTACGTCTATGTGGTTCACTAAATCTGGTTCCAGAGCAGTTCCTTCCAAACTTGACTATCTTCATGTATGTCAGAATTTTAAAAAATTAAGTTTTAATTTTTTAACAAAAAAAAATTAACTCTCTGGAAACGCTAACAGCACTGCATGATAAGGCAGGGTGTAAAAAGAAAAGTGCATATGCTCAGCTAATCAGTTTCTGGCGGAAAGGGTAAAACTTACAGCAATTCCTGAAGAGCAGGGTGTAGCAAAATTGCAATAAAATGTCAAGGAAAATGTCCTTGTAAAATCTAAATACCACCTATCCAGTGCACATGCCCTGCTCAGCTATCTATGGCCTATTTTGTGGGAAAAATGGTGTAACAGCAATTCCTGTAGGGCAAGTAGCGGCAAAATTGTTGTTTAAATGTTCTAGAAAATATCCCTTAGAAGACATACATTTTCTATTTATTTTTATTTATTACAAATTATAGTGATCTAACATCAGACATTAGATACAAATTTATTATACTTAATTCTAAAATACATCACTTCACAGCAGAACACTACAACAAAAGTTTTGTTTTTTTTAAATTCATTTATCAAAAATTCCTCCCATTAAAGAAAAAAATAATCTTTTTCAGAACTTATTTTTTAGTGTTTTAAATTTCAGATATCCTTTTTTTATCAACAGAAAGTGAATCTTCCTGAAACTATGATAGTTTTTTTAAATATAAAAAATATTAAGTTTTTTATTTATTTAAAAACAATTATTGCCTAGTAGAGCAAAAGTACACCCTATTCCAAACACGTAAAACGCAATAGCAAGATGCAATATAGAAATCTTTTCCTGAAATATGAAAAACTTTTAAGGTTAGAATTGGTTAAGAAAACTGTACTGGTAGGTAGAGCCTCAATTTGGGACCAATATTGACGATTTTTGACGTTTATGATATCTATTAATAATTTGTGGACAAAGTGTGTAAACTAGAGCCTTTTATCATTCTTGCAGCTTTTTTTAATTTAAGTTTGAAGTTTGAGAATTCCTCAGATACAAATACATTTTATTCCTCAGATACAAATACAATTTATTCCAAAGAAAAAAAAATAAACATTTAGTCTTTGACACATTAAAACAAATAAAAAAAATGTGACAGTGTTAAAACATAATAGTGCTCATTTTATAGTTGTTTCCAAAAGAAATTTTAATTTTGATTTTAAGCATTGATTTTTATCTTAGAACAAGAGGAGTATGGAACCTATTCTCACACGTTTACATCTTTAAATTCTTTTCTTTTTAGAGGCAATAATCATTAAAAGGTTATTTTTTTAGCATTATTTGGCGGGGTTCGAACAGGCTTCTGCAGGGTTCGAACAGGGTTCTGCTAAATACCTGGGTTCGAACAGCATATTGCGGGGCTCATGGCCACATGCCCCCCCCCTACTCAAAATACTTGGGTGATGTATAATTTTAGTTTCAAATAATCCCATTAATTGAAATTGCAAGGATTGATGTCTGAGTATCTAGCTGGCCATCCCTTCCCCTACTTTATATCAGAGCAATTACACAACTTTAAATTTGAATTGTAAAAGGCTCTAGTTTACATCATTCGATCGGAAATTTTTAGTATTTATAAATCATTGGTCAGAAATTGATGCTCTACTTACAACTACTGTTTTTTGAGACACCCTTTATAGTTAAGAGTATCTTTTGTTTTGACCTGATCAGGTTTTTCCAAGTTAAAAACTGTATTAAAAGAATTCCGTATCTTGACATCAAAACCAGCCTAAACAATTATTAACTTAGTAAAAACTAGAAAAGAGGATTCTTTTTCATTTGGATTGAGGATTTATCATGGACTGCCTATAATCATATCTAAACAGGATTTATCATGGACTGCCTATAATCATATCTAAACAGGATTTATCATGGACTGCCTATAATCATATCTAAACAGGATTTATCATGGACTGCCTATAATCATATCTAAACAGGATTTATCATGGACTGCCTATAATCATATCTAAACAACAGAAAAAATTCTTTTCACGATGGAAAATTATGTGAGGGGGTGGGGTTGTAAATATTAAGGCATGTTTTTAAATATTCCACCCCTCTTTTTTTTATTAATTACCTGATTGCAGATTAAGATATGATTATTTAAATCATCCATCCAATTAGATTCTTTTGCTAAAACCCAGCCACTGTAATATGGTCGTACAGTTTCCTGCATAAAATGTATCTGGAATATTTTGGATATCTATATTAATCATGCAGAATGCAGATACAGCTAAAACTTGGCTAAGATATTTAACTTCTAAACTGTGCTTAGGATTCGAAATTGCTTCGTCGCTGCACTCAAGAGATTTCCATTAAACCTTTTCCACCATTAAATGGTGGATCGAGTCTTTTCATTAAAATAGTCAACATTTTTCAGTTTTTTCTCTAAAACAAAGGAATTGAGTTTTTGCCACAGACTCTAATTTTCTAATCAATATATCCTTGTACACCAATGCTGTATGTAGGCCTGTGATATTTCAAATTTAAATTATTTGATTTGACGGGTAAATAATAGTTTGAAATATTAAAGATGATCAAATCTGAGTTTTGGGCAAAATTCTGGATTCAGAATTCAGAATTTTCAATATCAATTAATTCTAATTCTACATTATGAATATTCAGGAAAGTATCTAAAATACAAATAATCAGCTTGTCGATTGAAGAAATGAATTTGGAAATTTTGCGCGCGATCCATAAGAGACCTTTCATTGGTCGGAATCTAATAGGAATATTCAAAAGGGAGGATTAAGAAGAAAATTAAAAAGTGTCGACAGTGGATAAACAGAGATTTAGCAATCAGGATTAAGGGAATCCATTACAAGATTGTCCAGCTCAGATCCTTTATTTAAAAGACAGATTCAAAGTCCGGATCCGCATGAAATATTATGAATCCTTAGCATTGTTTCTAACCTTACTAAAGTATAATATGGGCCGAGGAAGCAAGGCTAATGCCGGGTCTGATTGAATCTTCAGTTGTATATGATCCTTAATATTTAGGTAGAGAACAAGTTAAACAAATTGGACATGGTAAATTATAGATAATGTAAAATATATTGTTTGTATACAAATCTAGGACTGAGGACATAAATGCTAATTTAAGTTTAAGACAATGATATGAAAATTTCGATGATAAAACGCGTATAACCTGAAAAGATCGTATACAGAAAATAATTCAAAACCCCTTAGAGTTGTTAAATGTATAATGTAAAATTTAAGTGCATGTTTTTAGGCCTGAGGTAAAATTTTTTTTGAATCCCAGTATCCTGCAAAGATACTATTGGATAACTCCCTCTTGGATTTAAAAGTTGCCAGACTGGATATAAAGATTAGGCGTTTTAGATTAGCTCAATTTCACAGAAAAGTTTTGACCACCAGCTCAATCTTAAAATTATCAAAACTTTAGAAGTGGAGATTCTTTACTTATGTAACCCAATGGATGGACTATATAAAGAACTGCTAACTGAATTAATATTTGTCGATCAAGAGAATTATTTGTTTATATGTTTCACAAGGTAGTTTATGGCAACAAATAGAAAAAATCTGAATTTTTGATAGAGAAATCCAATTTTATTTTAATTTAAGTTGCATACCTTGGTTCCCAACATTACATTGCTTTGTTCCTTTGCAATTAATTTCAATACACTTGATAGAGTTTCCTTAATTATAAAATACTATATATATGAATATTTATATCTATATAAATAATTAGTTTTAATCTCTGTTTGTTTGTTTGTCCGATCATGACTCCGGAACCCCTGGACCGATTTGCCTCAGATTTTGTTTGGGGAACTTGGGTGGCCCTCGGGAGTGTTCATAGCTTGGTTTTGAGATTCTTTGTTTGGGTCTACTTTTATGCTGAAAAATAGCTGAAATCGTAATTTACGACCAAGTGCGGGTTAAGAACGCAAGGTTCACAGGCAAACAGATATATAAAGTTGTACTATTTGTTTTTCTGTCTATTTGTTTGTCCGATCATAACTCAGGAACCCCTATACCGATTTGCCTCAAATTTTGATTGGGGAACTCGGGAGACCCATAGGAAAGTTTTCAGCTTGGTTTGAGATTATATATTGAATGAGTCAACTTTTATCGGGAAAATTTAGTTTGACAGTAAAATCGTTCAAGTGCGGATAAACAGCGGGAGTGACTTTGATGTAACCTGGGTTCCAAATCTATATATAAATTTGGCTTGTCTGTCTGTCTGTTTGTCTGTTTGTTTGTTTGTTTGTTTGTATCCAATAAACGTCAAAACGGCTGAACCGATTGTTTGTTTGTTTGTCCGATCATAACTCAGAAACCCCTTGACCGATTTGTCTCAAATTTTAATTGAGGAACTCGGTAGAGCCACAGGAATGTTCTTAGCTTGGTTGTGTCGTCTTTAAACGGGAAAAATAGCAGAAATCGTAATTTACGACCAAGTGCGGGTAAACAGCGGGAGTAACTTTGAGTAACATGGGCAACCCAAGCTAGTATATGTATATATACATATATATCTATATATGTATATATACATATATAGATATATATTTATATATACATATATATCTATATATGTCATTAGTATGAGAAATTGTTTTGATTTAAATCAACATTGTATAGTGTTTCCTTGTTTTAAACAAATTACAACTTTATACATATAGGTGTCATAATAATGCGATTGTTATGGTTCCTGGCTGTCCCTAAAAAAATTTTGTGGGGGGAACCTGAGAAGTCCAAAATCTGAAATTTTCCAGTGTTTTAACATTCCAAGGATTTGCAGATTTCTCTAGATAATCTTTTATCCACTTGTTAGCTGGAGTTGAGATAACAGTCTAAAAAAAATAGTTTTTCAACAAAATTAAAACATGAAAATAATTTGTAATAATAGTTTTAGCATATTTACTTTCCGCTCAGTAACAACATGTTGGGCAGAGTCAATTTCTCTTTCATAAACAGGGGTTAGCATCACAGCTCTATAAAAATAACACCAAATTAAAATGAGGAACTTTTTTATTTTTTATTATTACTTAGCATCCTGCAAATTGAAGTTATTTTTGCCCAAAATATTGGACAATAAAATGCGGCTAAGATAATTTTTAAAATTGCTACATTTGTTCCATATTTTATTTCTAACTAAATGATTGTTACTCAAGAGCATTCTGGAGATTTACGCGCATAGAGCTTATTTTTTATTTAACTTTTTTGTCTGCCTTAACAGGGTGTCAACTGTGAAACATGTTATGAAGAACTATTGGATTAAAATGAGAAAATTCAGCAACTTTAATGCTCAATTCCATTCCACCCAATTATGATATATCATTTTTGGAGTAAAGTATGCAGCATGATAAGTTGGACGGAATTGCACGCAATTTCTTTGCCTTTATAGTGCGCAATTTTTACGGAATTGCGCGCAAGGGCTCGCAATTTCGCGCAAGTTAAATCCAAATGCTTTGGAAACCCTACTCTCGCTACGTCTCCGAGCCTCTGAAATTCTGTCTCAACCCTCAGTATTCTGATCACCAATATAAAAGATATTTGGCTTTTACATCCATGTCAAAAGACGATATTTCAAAAAATCTCAATATGCTCAAAAAAGTTTTAATGATACAGAAAGAATTTGTATTAATAAGTCTTCGTTAATGATATTTTTGAAAAAAAAAAGCTTTTGGTTATTGTAAAATATTGTAAAATATTGTAAAAGCCAAATATGTTTTATCGGAGAATAGAACCCTTGACATGGAGACACAATTGCAGATGGCTCGGAGACGGTGCAAGAGTAGGGTTTCCAAAGCATTTGGATTTAACCTGTGCGAAATTGCGAGCCCTTGCGCGCAATTCCGTAAAAATTGCGCACAATATAGGCAACGGAATTGCGTGCAATGAATCCAATTTGAACTTTGGGAAAAGTGATAAATGTGGCAGGTTAGCTTCTCTGCATAAGAATAACCGAGCAGGACTGCACAAAGTTGAATAATGTTGATTAGCATTGTATGCTAGAATCAAAGTTGGTAAACGTTTTTCCCAATCATTTTTCCTTATTGGCTTTTTTGCTTTCAAAAGTGACCTTATAGTTTTGTGAAATCTTTCTATTGGGTTACTCTGATGGTTATAGGGAGTACCCCATGAAGTTAATAAATGAACTATATACATATTTTAAGATCTAAACACAATGCACAATGTAATTAGTAATTACATTATATTTGGTTTGGTTTCTCAGACTAGAGGACGACATTGAGATCCTCTACACTATTATATAAATCTATATGGAAGATGATATATAGAACTCTTTAAACAATTTTTAAAAAAGAACATTTTTAAAAAAGAAAATATTTTTTTTTACCTTAGATTACAGGAAAATGCTAAAGTAAGAATTGTTGAAGCAAAGGTCAAACCCAGCAAAAATAAACTTCCAGACAAAACTAGATGATATTAAGTATTTGTCGGTCATTTATACAGTAAGAAATTCATGATTTATTTTTGCAAATATAACCCTATAATGATTGCTGGAGGGGCGTTTTCCACCTCCCTCCCCCCCCCTATTATTTTCCCTTGGAGTTATGAAAGGGGAGTGTGGTACATGTCTCAAGTTCAGCTCATGAAACAAATTAGATAGAGGTTACATAAGGTGCATGCTAAACAAATTCAAAAGGGATGTTGGGAAAATGTTGAAAATTATTCATTTTCTTTTTTGACAAACATTAACATGTGACCTTTAGTTTTCCAAGGGCTTCTCAAATAATTTCATTTTATATCTGTAGCTTAATAAATTAAAAATTAATAGACTCTCTCTTCTTGATTGTTTGAAACAACAACCAGCTATTTGACCGACCTCTATAATATCCTGTAGCAAATAGCATAGCAATCCCCATATTTGTTAACCTGAGCAAACCTAGATACTTGTTTGATAGCCATGCTTGTGTCCCTGTGTGGCATTTAGAGCCTGGCTTAATAGCTTGTTCGGTAGCTACGCTTGTGTCCCTGAGTGACATATAGAGCTCGATTAATAACTTGTTTGATAGCTATTCTTGTGTCCCTGTGTGGCGATTAATAGCTAGTGTTTGTATTGACACCAATTGCTAACAACATCGCGATTATTGGAAGTAGTGTTGAAAAGTGGCTGCACAGTTCACAAAGTGGAAAACTCAATGAGTGAGGAAGAGAGAGAGTGGGTGGAGTGTAACCTAGATCTGAGTTACGTAGATGGATTAGTGAGTGATGAGGACAAAGCTGTGATTGAAGCCTTTCTGAGTGATGAGGAGCTTTTAACATCCATGGTTAAACACAGTTTTTCAACAAATGGAATAAGGGGAATTATGCAGTAAATATCAGCATGGGATGGGAATGGTAATATAACAAGAAGTGACATTGTCTTACTCAAAACATGAAGTGAGTCCTAAACCAGAAGTCAGAGAAAGAAAACTGGAAGACGAGAACTTTGAAGCAACCATGTTTTGGAAGAGCAAGAATCAGGCCAGAGAAGAATAATTCAAGAAAATGATCTTAGTCTATCCGACAATATTCAAACTGCACGCATAAGGAGACAAGTAAAGAAAAATGAACAGACTTATGCTGATTTTAGAGTCATTGCCGAGAGTTTAATGATGAACAGGGAGAAAGAAAGCTAGAAAACAAGAACTCCAAAAAATACCAATACCTATAGAGTGGAAACAAAGCTGAAAGAAAGGAATCAAGACAAAGAGATAAGAAGAAAACAAGTAAAAAGAAGAATTGTTGAACCAAGGAAGTTGGTAAAAGAGAGAAAAATCAACAAGAGAATGAAGGCTGAGAGAAAAGGAAAAATAAGAAAGCTTAAACTGAAGTTATGGAAAACATGCAAGGAGAATGATACGAAGAGCTATTCTATAAATCCAACACTATATGAAAAATCCACAGTTGTATCCAGAACAAATACCGAGTTAGACAGGCACAGCAAGGACAGTAAGAAAGATAATCCAGTTCCAGAGAATCAACCAGAAACTTCAGAGAGACAACCAGCAGACAAGAAAGGCAAGTCTTACATTTGTGAAAACAGTCCCCTTTAATTTGGGATCGATAATTACGGACATGTTTGATAGCTATGCTTGTGTCCCTGTGTGACATTTAGAGCTCGATTAATAGCTTGTTTGATAGCTATTCTTGTGTCCCTGTGTGACAATTAGAGCTCGATTAATAGCTTGTTTGATAGCTATTCTTGTGTCCCTGTGTGACATTTAGAATTTGATTAATTGCTAACAAGATCGTGCTTATTGGTAGTGGTGTTGATAGTTCACAGAATTGTAGCCGTGTGGATATTGTCCTGGTTGACTTTGCTAGCAGACCGATGTACTTGGATAGATACATTTTAAGGACTTGTTATGGAGTAGGCATTTACTACAATCTTATGCATCAAAGGAAAAAATTTTCCTAAATTTCTTCAGATCATATTTAAATTTGAAAAAAGCTGGAGCGCTTTAGTGTAAGTTGTTTTTAAGTTATTAAGTAAAAACCCTCACTGGGGACCCCCTTCCCCCCCCCCCTACCAATCGTGATAGGGTTAAATTATTGGAAATATAATGTTACCTCTTTTATTATTATTAAGAAACCAGGTAGGCATGGCCTCAGCATTCATTAAAGCAATCGGGACAAAGAAGGCAAGAATTTTATCTGAATCCTTATTATGAACAAATAGTAATTGAGGATTTAACAGTTTTTGGGCACACTATAACAAAGTATCCCTAATTATGGAGGATTTGCAGTAATACTGATTAAAAATGGATACTGGATGTAAAAATTTTATCTGAAGAAGTCATATATCAAGTGACAATATATGATTTGGGTTCAGAAAACAAATCATCCTTACAGCGCATCTTAATCACTCTGATAAATATATTATGGACTTGAAAAAGCCAAGATTGAGTGGAATTACAAAGCATGGTTGCACACACACAATATATTTACATTATAAGGATAAAACGATTATTGTTGGACCAACTAAAACAGATATAAATACACATGATATTCTTCTAGGGGCAAATATATTTCCATTCAACTCTTATCTTCAGATACTTCATGCTGACTGACTTCATATCGGGGCCTAAGATGGACGACGATATTCCTTTCACTGCCGGCAGATGATGCCGTTCCTCATTTCCCCAGCATCATATTATTCCTTAACTTCCCTATTTCTCTAGATAAGAAAGGGTTCAATACTCTCCGGAGTTTGTTGTCAGGCTGCCTATACTCCAGGCTCACTGCACCCTGCGACCAGCTTGGCCTTATCTGTTCTATTTCTGTTCTGTTTTATTTAGTTTTGCATAAATACTTGGAGTTCAATACCCATGGACTTACTCCGGACTTATTTGGCTTTATAGATTGCATTTATTATCCATCATTTCCCTGCCTGGGAGAATGAACTTATGAGCTTATGTAAATATGGCTAAACCCTTGTCAACACTATTCTATGGATTTTTATCTGTAAGAATTGTCAAACTTTTTGAAATATAATGAAAAGCTGCATGGGACTATCATTGTAATATCTTGCTGTAATATCAAGTGACCCCGCATTTAAAGATAGTAATGACCGATTCAATGGTAATTTTGTTGGATAAAAAATGTGAAAGATAACTTAATTTTTCAAGATTGTAAATGGTTAAATTCTTATAATTCCTACTTCACTTTCCTGCAGCAGAAAGTGAAAGTGACTCTCACAAAAAATCCAAGGTTTCAGACAAAATATTTGGTGTTACCTTCAAATATCATACTTCAAGGGTGAGACTTCAGAGACGATTGTATGGAATTTTCAAAATCTATTTTCTTTCATTCATAGTTGCTTGAAGTAGGCAAAAACTGGCTTAATTTTGTGATTAATCATTGATTGCAGAAACCAAAAATCAAGCTTTAAGACATCATATTTTTTAGGTTTTTAGGTCTCATCCTTTCTTACTAACCCTTGTATCTTCCCAAATATTCTTGTGTTACAAATATACAAAGAAATGTTGCACTTTATTGCAGTTTATACAATTTCTGGATTTTTTTTACCTGCCTCAGCCCAGTGTTTCCAGTACGTTCAGTAACAACCAATATTAAGATAAGAAAAAATCCAGATACCAAAGCACTGTAATGGTTTTAAATAAAATAAGTCAGATAGAAGGGTAAGGGAATATTGGGGGCCATCCCCTTCCTGAAAACCAGGGAGACGTCCTCCCAAAAATAAGGAGTGTAAGAAGAGAGAAAAAAAGATGCCGTAAAACTTTGTCCCAAAATCTATCAGTCAGGAAAGATATAGCGCATGTTTATAGGTTGAATCAATATATTAGGAAGGTGTTAAACTAACCATGCTAGGTATTTTTTTTAAACACAGTTTTTACGTAGAAGTTTTAAACATAGATAATTAATCATGTACAACGTACTGCAAGTTTACAGAATATTGTGATACCCGATATTTATTACAAACGGGGGGGGGGGGGGGGGTAGGAAGAAGTGGCTGAATAATGTGGTTAATCAAACACTTATTTTCAATCATACAGTATCTTCAATCTTTCAATCATACATTCTTGTTTTCTACTGTCTGTCCTGTAACATCCCAGCATAATTCATGGTGTACAGGGCAACATACAAGATCATTGACAGATTTGCATTCTTGTACAGAAACATAGTCAATATACCCTCTGAGAACCTCATGTCACTCTTCTCTTGGCCCATCATGTCATTCTTGTCTAGGCTTATCCTAAGACCTTTCCTTTGGAACATTCTGGCACACCATCTTGGGAATGTTCTGGTAAACTGGAGTATATTCATCCCAACCTTTTTCTTTGGATATCTCCTTGCACTGCATAGAGATCACTTCATAGGATACCATTGCAGACAGGATTGTTCACTAGGTTGCATTCTCCAATTCCTTCTCTTGTTCAAGAACCTTTCTGTCTACATTGCTGGTCATTTTCAACCTTGCACTCAGTCCCAATGTTGCATTCCTTCCTCAGAATATATATTCTGAGATTCCTTCTCATTAGTGACCCTTTCCATGTACTTCTGCATGCTATTGCACTCCTTCTTGTGGTTATAGGACTGGCTCCTTAACACCACCTGACACAGTTGGTCTCCAACTGGTTCTCTTGTATCATGTTGCAGTCAGCTGTACTTATTCTTGAATCCCGTCCTATAATCCTTCTCTTCTTTGATGGTATACTTTGTATTTTAGTCGGTGTTGCACTGCTATCCATATTAAGTCTGGCACTTCTTTCTATACTCAGTTTGACACTTCTGCTTGGGAACCTTTTGGCACTTTTGTTCTGGAATCAGGGAAGTTTTGAACACTTGAACAGTTTTTCACTCTTGTTTATACTGAATATGACACTTAGTTCTTGCTGTACACTTTCACTCTGTACATCTTTTATGTGTCTACCTCTTGACTCCATACGTTGCTGCTCCAAGTGTCTTCCCTTTCTTACTGCATCAAACTCTCTCCCCAGAGTTATTGTAATATATGAGAGAAAGGGTATTTTCTCTTATGCTGGAAGGGCCAAAACTTAGTTCATCCTAACCAAATATTAAGCGATGTATGATACAATTAATTTATTGATGATAAAAATAACAAACGAGTCTTGATAGGAGTTATTCGGGAAATAAAGTTGAGGTTGAGTTCCGACTAACAATCCAATTTTCTCTTTTACTCCTTGATATGAAGGTTTGTCGTCAACTGCCTTTGGTTTCTGTGCAGGCTGACCTGCTCCTTTATTTCAGGAATCTCTGATGCCAACAAAATCCCAGGTAAATGCACCCTGCCTCTTTACTCGGGCCCCTTCCTGATGCGGGTCAACCAACTTGAGTTTCCCGCCACATTATATACAGATTAGAGAACTTGGGATATATATTTTTATCCCTGAATCATTATCAAAAAGATCACTATGACACGAAAGTGGTACATTATATCTGTCTCCAGATCTGTACTTGAGTCGGGTCCCATTGACTGACTGCTCGGACCTCACTGCATTCTGTGGTTTAGCTAATCCTCTGTGCTCTTTTTCTGTGCGTTCTCCAAACTCAAAACCTACCAGAAGAACCCAGATAACAATATTACTATGTGTGACATCATTTCAGAAACTGTCTCACTGCTTCTTGTTCTATGTGTTTTCTGAGACTGGTGATCTTGGTTTGGTTCTTGGCTGAAACTGACCCTTACAAGTCTGTCATCATTCTTGCTGGTTGTCTCTATATACACACTCTCTCCATCCTGTTCTCGTACCTTCATCTCTGATGTAGTTATTCATATTAACATTGTTCTCATCTAGAGATGTGAGGGTAGGGGGTTTGGAACCTGTACATTTTCACAACTGTAAGACTTGCTCTTATTCTCTTCTTATCAGCTGGTTGTCTCTCAAAACTCTATGGTTGATTCTCTGGAACCGGATTAGCTTCCTTACTGTCCTTGCTGTGCTTGTCTAACTCCACATTTGTTCTAAACATTGCTATGGGGTTTTCATGCGAATAGTTCTGTGCATCATACCCCATTTCAATTCTCTCTCTTCTATTTTCCTTTTTTTTTCTTGTTCCTCTCTTCTGATAGAATCTGCAATCTCTCTCCTTTTCTTTTGCTTTCTTTGCATCTCATGATCTTGATTTTTTTCTTCAGAAGTTTTTTCTGCTCTAGATATTTGTTTTTCTGTGTTCATATTCGACATGTTTATCTTCATGTATCATTTAAGGGATGCATCAGGACTGATAATCTAGACAGCTTGACACCTTCCTTCTTTTAACTTAATTTCTTGGTTTAACATCTCGTTTTCATTTATCTTGAAGCTTTCATGAATAAATGTATTCTTACTTTCTTCTGTATTGTATTCTTGTATATTGACTGATGACTTATTATTTTCCTCCCGAACTGTTAGTTATTGACCTGATTCTGGATTTTCTGAGGTTTTTGTAAATAATTCATCCTATCTTTTAATCTTTTATCTACATATTTATGTTTCTTCACATATACGCCTTGTATATTGACTGATGACTTATTATTTTCCACCTGAACTTCTAGTTCTTGACCTGATTGTGGTAACTCTGGTAGCATGGAATTAATGAAATCTTCTTTCTACGATTCCGGTGGATGATTTACTTTCTTTTCCAAACCTGGCTTTGGCACTTCCAGTGTTATGATGTAATTCTTGTGTTAAAAGTAACTTTGTGATTTAATCCTTTTGACCACCTATCTTTATAGACTCAATCTTTTCTTCACTCAACCAGAGCTTTCTCTTCATCACTCAACATGTTTTCCACTCTGTCCAACCAATCTAGATAGGCTCGCTTTTCTCAGCATAATATTCTCTGGTGTCTTCACTACTTTCCTGTTTCCTATCTAGGAATTCCTGCTTCTGGCAAAATTCTCTCTGTTTCCATCTTTCCTCATCTTTTACTTTTGCGAATCTTTTAAATATTTCTGTAAACTCCTATTTCACATCTTTCGAATGCTAATCCTGTGAGTAAAAACTGTATTATCTGTCTCCTGGCTGGTCCAGTGATGCAGGACTGCAGCTTTCTCTTTATATCTTCATTTGGGATTGTTTTCCATTCACATTTCCTCAGATTAGTCTCAAACTTCTTGCACCATTCTAATAGTTCCTCCAGGTTTCCATTATGTTCAGGAGAACTTCTCTATAAACTCTAGTATTCTTTCTTCAATATTAGCTTTGGTCTCAGCCATTTCCATACATGTATTATCATCTGATTTCCCATCTTTCTTTACTCCTTCTAGATGTTTCATGCATTGTTGATTCTTGTCCGTCTTATTTTTTTGCTCTAGTATGGTTTTCACTTCTTCATCTTATTCTCATTTTTAAATTCTTGTTTCAATCTCTTCAGCAGGGCTTCCATTTCCTGTTGTAAAAGTTCTTGTTCCAATCTCTGCTTCAGGGCTTCCAATTCAATGCTTCTGATTCTAACAATTCTTTGAGGTTTAAAGTTAATAGACATTATTACAATTCCTACGTTATATATATCACATGATTAAGGCGCTACGACATCTGCTCTATTTCCATTTGCTCTATGGCCATTTGCTCTAGTTCCATTTGCTCTATCAAGTCATTTGCTCTATATGTCATTTGTTCTATACGTCATTTGCTCTATATTCAATCTGCTCTATGACTAAACACATCATTGGCTCTATAACATAAAAATACACTATAAAATAGCTTTTATTGGAATTCCTAAAAGTGACTTGACTATGAAATGCAGTAATAAGAGGGGTAAAAAACCTAATATGTGGTGAAAACTATATTTAGCTTGGTCTCACAATATGCACAAATGCCAGACAAACAAGACTATCTCCAGGAAGTTGGTGGAATAATGAAACTGTAGGAAGAACTGTAAAATGTAAAATTGTAAAAATATAGTTTTAATATGATTAGATGTTTGTAAAATATGTTTATAGAGCAAATGACGTGATTACTCATAGAGCAAATGGTTAATAGAGCAAATGGAAATAGAGCAAATGGCCATAGAGCAAATGGAAATAGAGCATATGTCGTAGCGCCCATGATTAATGCAATAATGTTACACATTACAGCACATTTGAAATAGGCCCATTCAAGATGTGCATATTTATGGATAGGATAGATATAACGTAGTTAAGTTATCTCTCCACATGTTTATAAATTGAATGTATATACTAAAAAAGGATTAAGCTAACCATGCTACGTATTTATTTGAAACGCAGTTCAAATGAATAATGATTTTTACGTAGAAGTTTGCAAACATAGATAATAAATAAATGTACTTGTATAAGTTTACAGAATAAGTTTGGTCCATCACCATCACCGAATTTTAAGAATATCATGTTACCCAATATTTATTACAGCACTACTTATTAAATCAAAAATGAAGTTTTTTTTATACAAATCAAAATATTGCTAAAACATTTTCAACCTTCCACCCCCAGCTGGTCATGGTTTTAAGCTAAAATTTACCAAATTCCCTGTATAAATTCGGGGGGGGGGGGGGGTTAATATCCTAATATCCTATATTAATAGAAGAAATATAATAAATAATGGAGGCGTCCTAAAATCAAAATTTGATTAAGAAAATCAATGTGCCAAGTATAGGGCAGGGCACGTTCCAACTTTTTCTAGCCGTTTATTTAACGGGTAGTTCCAACCGTTAAAAAAAATTTTGTTAGCGTTAATTTTAAAAGTAAGAACCATAGAGTAATAAACGAAGAGGTAAAGCTTACCTCAGATGTACACAACCGACCTCCCTATTAATTAATTAATAGAGTGGTCGGTTGTGTACATCATGATATGTTTACGTATCTAGCACTGTACACTTGTATTGAGTGTGATCGTATTTCTTTGGGGTGGTAAAATGTAGATAATTGAAAATTAGTACTGATAATTAGATTGACACTTAATACGGTTTGTAAACACAGGATTTTATGTTCAGTTGTTTGCATATGTTTATATATGACCAAATTTTGCATCGTGAAAAAGTGCAAAAATGTGTGTTTTTTTCAAAATACCGAAACATTGTGCATTTAAAGATCTGTAATTCCTGAGTTTGAGCTTAAATTCGTCGTTCAAAACTCCTACTTTGGGGGTGGATACGTTTTCAGAATTAGTCTTTTTTAAATTATTAAATAAAGATAACGGAAAATAAAGTAAATATTAGACAGTAATCTAATTAAATGGTAGGAACATATTTCTCCAAAGAAATTTTTTAATAAATCAATTCAAAAATCGATTTTTTCGTTTTCATTAATATATTGAATTTCTTATCTTCTTTGAATTTATTCGCAGATTTCTTCAAATTCTTCAAATGTCGTCTTTTCAGTAATAATTCTGGAAAATCTGCGAAAATCTTTGTGAATAATGAGAAACAAGAATAATGAGAAGATAGAAACTATTAATTGAACAAGATTACTTATTTTCGATGATAAGAATAATTTTTATTTTCTCAACATGTTCCTATACATGACGTCTGTAGTTTATTGTAGAACTTTTTTTACATTTTATGTCGTCGTTATTTAATAATTTCAAAAAACTAATTCTGAAAACGTATCCACCCCCCAAAGTAGGAGTTTTGAACGTCGAATTTGCGCTCAAACTCAGGATTTACAGATCTTTAAAAAGTTTAATATGTCTCAAATAAATCCGAAAGAATTTGTCCACACCACTGCATACTCAGTTCAACTACCTTACATAGCCGGTCACTCCCTTTAAGTAGAAAAGAATGAAATAACAAAATTAACCGTTTTTTAAAAATTATTTATTTTTGAAAAACGGCTAATCCGTTTTGTTACCGATTTCAAAGTTAACGGTTTTTGTCGTTCGTTACCGGACTCTTTAATCAATTTTCGAAAACCTCCGTTAATTCCGTTAACGAAACTTTTCCCAGCCCTAAAGTATTTATATGTAATCCTTTGTATGCTTGTAAGGGTCTGTTAGCGTAGTCTTAAGAGCATTTCGATTTGCGTGTCCTTTATCAATAAATATCCTTTTGATGTTTTTTTTCAAATTAACTTGAAAATTCACCTAACCAAAACTGCTATCCAACTGTTAAGATCAAACACCTAGAGAAATAAGTGTAATACAGTGACCCTTTATAACGAATACATCGGAAGAATTTATCAAATGTCGTCTTGACAATTTTTCAATGAGTTTTATAATATATTACGTAAATTTAAGTATTTGAGAAAATAAATAAATAGCCATGAATATGCGGAAACAGTTTGAAAGAGTTCCATATAACCATTTAATTAAAAAAACTAAATATCTGCAACATTCCATTATCAGAAAGTGAAGAATACGACATTTGATGAATTCTTTCGATGTATTCGTTATTAAGGGTTTCACTGTAAAAGCTGTTCTTTACACCATTCTTGATTAGAATGTTTTTTAAAAGTTTCAAAATTATACCTGAATTATGTTCAAATACGGAGACGTCCTCTCAGGGTACTTTAAAAATATTTCCGTAAATGTCAGTGTTTGAAAGAACTTGAAACTAGAAGCTGTAATCAATATTGATCAACATTTAATTTAATTTAAAAATTTAAATAGAAATCCTTCATTTTTGAACACAATTCCTTTTGAACTTACTAAAGCATAAGAGATAAATAGGTTCTAAAAACAATTTCCAACAAGAAAAGTTTATTTTTTTACTCATTTTCCCAACATGGGGTTCCATGTTCGCAAAAAAGTAATTCCGCATTAAACAAATATCCTATGATTGAGAATAAATGAAAGAAAGATAATGATAATTCGGGTTAAGAAGGGCCAGGGGGAACATTGGTTCTTATAAGATACTAAGTGCATGGCGTTGCCCGTGGAATATAAAAAATCGAATATAAAAATCGATTTAAAAAATAGATATTTTTAATAAGAAAATGTCGATTTTTTTGGCCTATGTTACCCCTAAGGTACCCATGGGCCATGAATTTTCTCAAAAATGTTCAGTCCGTTCGGTCCAGCCGTTTGGCCAGCTATAGCGAACATATATACATCATACATACAATATATATATATATATATGAACGAAGAGCTTTATTACAGTTAAACCCTCAATGAGCCAAACATCGAAAGAATTTATCAAATGTCGCCTTGACAATTTTTCAACGAGTTTTTACTATTTTACGCAAATCTCAGTATTTTCGCAAACAAATAAATAGCCATGAAGATCTCCACATATTCATTTAATTAAAAAAACTGAATATCTGCAACATTCCATAATTAGAAAGTGAAGAATACGACATTTGATGAATTCTTTTGATGTATTTGATATTTAAAGGGTTTAATTGTATATAGATTGTAAATCCATATTTTGAAGAATATAAATAAATAAATTTTATTATTTTATCTGTACCTTTGATATCCAATTTGTTGTATCTAGACCTACTGGATGGGAGTAAGATACAATACTATTTCTGAAATCATCTTTCTTTAATTGTTTTATATCTTCTGTATATATATAAAGTAGTAATCTCTGTTTTCCCCCCTCCCCCTTACTATTGATAAACTTTGCTGTTTGCGAGTGTGACTGATATTTCAATTTTAATATGAATAAAGAAGGCATATGAAATAAAAGCAGTGAAAGTTTTTCTTGTTTTTACTTGTGAATTGTGAATTTCCGAAATTTGAAAAGAAAAATTAAAAGGTTTGGAAGTAATTTTTCAAGTTTATTAAAAACAAAAACAAAAAAACAGAGCTGTCAATTTTTCATGGATATAATATTAAAATTATATAAAACTATATTGTTCAAATGAATCATCTGAATCTAAAGAATAACCTTGATTCTGTATAGGAGATAAAACCAACACCTACTTCTGCACTTCCATACGCGACCTTGAAATTGATTATATGTATTAGTATTTTTATTTAGAGGGGGTGTTCGCAAAAATGAAAGAGTTCGTATAGGCTAACGTCGAAAAATATTCGATGGTGATCGCCACTAATCTTACTACTTCCATCAGTTGCGTCTAAGGAGAAAATTGTTAAAAACGACTCATAAGAAGACTGAAGAACGTAGCGTTTTTTAAACTACGATACAATCTTAGGTATTAGTCATGTTTAACCATTTTCTCTTCATAGACGCAAGAGATAGAAGTAAGATTAGGTTCAATCACATCGAATATTTTTCGACGTAAACCTACCCCTTTTCATTGTTCGCAAACACTCCCTTTAATAATACAAAATTGCAAAACAAAAGGAATTAAAACTTCTTTTAGCGCCATTCAAAACCTAGAATAATAAGTCCCATTCCAAAAAATAGAGCATTTTTTATAATTTTGCAGAACGGTTATATCTTAGACTAGCTGGACTTGCGCCAAAGCATGCCTGTACAAGAAGAAAAAAAAATCAAAACAAATTCAACAATATCAACGCACAAATTCTCAGCACTTGTTGTACTGTTTATATAAAAATAAGTAAACATTTTTAACCTGTCCTATTACACCATTCCATTGTCGGGTTTCTGGGTTTAAAGACCCCCAAGTATTGTTACAAAATATCAGTTCAATTTTTAGATTTCTTTTTTCTAAAAAAATTATATAGTTATATATAACTGAGATATAAAAATAAAGAAACTTAAAAGATATTTTCAGAAATAAAACATTTTTGAAGCATCTTCTTTTTTAAATAAAAGATATATACATATATATCACTCTCACTGGTTCTCACTATGTATATATATGTATATATATACAAAATGTTGCGCGCTAATGTTGTTACATTTTCTTACACCTTTTTCTTCTTCTCGAAGTATTACGATGAAATTAATGCGCTAAAATTAAAAAACATTACATCTTTCTATCAATACTTTATTTGGATTATTTTTATTATTTGCAATTTTATATAATAAATAATCATACCTATGTAACTATTTAGATAAAGACCTTCATATGTCCTCTGATCACACTCCTCTTTCGAGCTCAAGTTAAAGAACGGCTTAATGTCGTTGTAAGCAATTCTAGAATTTGTTACTGAAAGTATATTCTTAACAAAATTTCACCCCCCCCCCCCACAGTGGGGTATTAGGGGGTCAGCAAAATGACTTGGCTTGGTCGCTTAAGAATTATTTTGAAAGAAGTCTCTAAGTTTTTTTAATTTTTTGTTTCTGTTAAGACGTTCGACCGAAAACCCGCTATTTCATTAAAAACCCTTAAAATAGGATTTTCATGTTCAACACGCTACTCTTAATCTATTTATATATTTAGATTATCCCGAAACCGCTGTATGTGCTTTCTTGTACTTTAAAATATATACTTTTTCCCCGAAATAGTTTTCTTTAACAAAATTACATCTAAATATTGATATATCATAATAAATCAATGCAAGCTACAATTGATACAATGTTTGTAAATGAAAAGATTATCAGAATATATTCATTTTGCCCATTCTCAACATGAAACAAGAGACAAAATCATTTTAAGATGAATATTGTGACAAAAACCAGTGACCCCTCCCCTTACCCCATAAAATACCCCACTGTGCNCTCCTGGGAAGTATCGCAAGTAAAGTTTTGACATTGTTAACGCAAACAACCGCTACTAAACCTCCATATTTTATTGTCGTCTTCGTCAGTTTACCTTAGTTTCCGGTTAGCAAAAGCTTGAAGATGATTCATATCAGTATTATTTCTAAATATCAGCTTTGAATAATGTTTTGACCAAACACCGTCAACCCATTCTCCATGACGAGTTCTAGGATATGTTAATTCATTATTGAAAATTCTATTTGCTGTTGTATTTTGAGGTGTCCACTCATTTGAAAAGAGCTTGCCCGATTCTAAGCTAAGATTATTTATGTGACAGGTATCGACATTTTTCTAATTTGAATAATGTTTCATTCTGGCAAATTTCCTCCATTGTTTCTGTAGGAGCAATTTAAAAAAGCTAACCTTTGAAGAGATACAAATTTATATTTCATTATGTCTTGTTCAGACAAATCGTTGAAAGATACCGCTGTGAATTAAACATGTCACTCTACGAAGGGATGGCCAGTTGAAATAATGTCTAGAGTCACTCTAGAGTTACTTTTCTGCAAAGAAAATGCTAATATTTTATAATAAATGATTCTTATAAAAACATAATATTTTATGAAAACAAAACTAGTTCATTTGAAGCACATATCGTGTAAACATGATATTCTGTAAACCTGCAGTACATTGTAAATTTTATTAAGACTTATACATAATGACATTATTAATTGAAACTGCGTTTCAATTAAATACATAGCATGATTAGATTAAATCATGTGATATATTTAAATTACATTGTAAGCATTTGTGGAGATAACTTGACTACGTTATATCTATTCTCGCTAATCTTATAAATATGTACATTAAACTTTAACTGTGCGGTAAATATGTAACATGATTGGCTTTATCATGTGATACAGACAACGATGTAGGAATTGTAATTACATCATTTCACGTTAACTTGTAACATAAGATATTTACATAAAGTTAGTTTATAGAGTAACTCCATACTGTTTACTGCAAGAGAGTAATCCTGAAGTCCTGTTTTGATAACACAGGTCGGTCAAAAAAACAATTCTAGTTTATTAGATAATATCCAAGCTACATGCATGTAGAGACAAGAAGAGAAGATAAAACAGAATTAAGCGAATTTTAGAATCATTGCCAATAGTTTAATGATTAATCTAAGTGAAAGAAAATGGGAAAACAAGAACTTCAACAAAGGTCAAGAGCTAATATTGCTGAAGAAAGATAATGAGCGATCAGGCATCAGACAAGCTGTGGAACCAAAGAAACAAGAGAATGTAGATAAAACATTGAGAGAAACAGTAAATGATGTACAGGAATCAGGTTATTTCATCACGGAAAAACAGATCTAGAAGGGGATACAGCAGGAACAGCTAAAGAATGGAATAGTAAAATATCAAATATGAAGAAAAACAGCAGGGTTCAAGATCAAGAGAAACATCTAGATCAGGAGAAACACCATGATCAAGAACAAGGGCATTACAGTGAATGAAGTCTAAAATAAAGAGTCTGAACTCTCTCATGGCTGTCAAACCTAACCTCATATCTGGATGAAAAGATATACCTTTTAAGAACAAGCTCTATTTTATCAATAATCAAAAACCAACACCTATAGAGAGGAAACAAGGTCAGAAGACACAGATAAACAAGTACTTAGAGTGGAAACAAGGTCAGAAGACACAGATAAACAAGTACTTAGAGTGGAAACAAAGTCAAAAGAAAGGAATGGATTTTAAGAGATAATAAGAAAACAAGATAAAGGAAGAGGAATTGCTGAATCAAGGAAGTTGGTAAAGGAGAGAAAAATCAACAAGAGAATGAAGGCTGAGAGAAAGGGGAAAGTAAGAAAGTTCAAACTGCAGATAAGCAAAACGTGCAAGAAGAGTGATCCAAAGAGCTATTCTATAAACCCACAGTTGTATCCAGAACAAATACCGAGTTAGACAGGTACAGCAAGGACAGTAAGAAAGATAATCTGGTTCCAGAGAATCAACCAGAATGTTCAGAGAGACAACCAGCAGACAAGAAGGGATTAAGAGCAAGTCAGTTGTGAAAAAACAGGTTCTAACACTCTTACCCTCACAGCTCTAGCTGAGAACAATGATAACTCAAATGGAGACATAGACAGAGAAAAGTACAGTTGGAACAGAAGAAAAGGAGATTAACAGAGTCTGAGAAGAAATCAGAAAAAAACGTGGAAGCAAAACTGGAACATCTTGGCAAGCTAGAAAAATACCTCTTCAGTTTGAATGAAAGTTTTAGGCAAGATAAGGACGAGGTAAAACAGAGATTAACTACGAGAGAACAGAGATGATACCGGTACAGGACCATGGCATAGAGAGTACAGGACCGTATCACAGACATAGGAATAATAAGACATATTGCCAGCAAGCAGGAAAAATGAAGGATTAATAGCAATCAGCTTAAACCAGGAATCAAGCAAAGATCATCATTATCAAGAAATACATAGAACCAGAAGGAGTGAGACAATTTCTGCAATAATGTAATGGATCATAATGGGGTTATCATGGTGCTTCTGGCAAGTTTTGAGTTTAAAGAATCCTCCAGCCTGGAAGGAAATCAGTCACAGGTTATGAGTCCATGAATGTCAAGTCCTAGTCAGTCTTAAAAATATTTCCTGCCTGCCCATTGCAAACTGCTTGGTTCCAACAATCCTAGAAGTACAGACTCCGACCTTATCCATGGAACCATCATCTTCAACCTGACAAAACACCAAAGAATCATCATTTTTTTTCTTCCCAGGCATGACCATCTACTCCATCACCTTGAAGGATGTGATGATCAGCCTGGAACCACAAACACATATGCTTAGTGTAAACAAAAAATATGTAACTTTCTGTATTCTTTCCTTTTCCTTTTATTTCTATTCTTATATTTTTTTAGAATTGGGAGGAAACCTCTACTTTTAGAGGTTTTAAATATTTTTTTACTTTTTTTTGGATATCTATGTTTGGCTACCAAGGTTCCTTAGCAGAGATATCTTTTTGTGTCCGTGCTGCACCTGTCATCATCCGTGGAGCTATTCTATTAGCTGATCTTGATAGCCTGGTCACAACAATACATCCTTAGATCATTCCCTACTCCAAAAATTCCCAATGATCATAGAAACCACGAAGCGAGTCTTGGTAACCATTAATAGGAGAGTTTCGTAGATAACTGCCCCTTCTAGAGATGTCCACGTTTTGATTTTTCTAGATTTTAGCTTTTGTTACGATAGTGTTCATCAAAAGTATAAACATTTGAAACGTTATGTTGCACATTTAAAGCGCTGAATTGATAGTTTGTTAGATAGCTTTGCTTGTGTGGCATTTAGAGCCTGGATCAATAGAATGTTGGATAGCTACTCTTGTGTCCCTGTGTGGCAATTAGACCCAAGTGGGTTGTGTCCTGGTTGACTTTGATAGTGAATGGGTTGGACCTGGATAGATATGTGTCGAGAACTTGTTATGGAGTAGGTGTGTACTACACATTTGTATATAAGTACATTAGTAGTACATTAGCAGTATTACCTGACTATAAATGATTCTGCAGACTTCAAATATAAAGTTGGAATATCTCCTTAAATACCAAAAATCAACAAATAATGTTATCAGCAGATCCTTTGTAATTGTATATCAGATGAAAAACTTGCATAAAATGTAATTTTTCCATCTATTAAGTGTCGCAACATGTTTTAATTGTAACTTGAATAACACAGATTTGTTAGAAAAAGATCAGTAAAATTTTAAAAATTAGAAAATTAGTAAAATTCTGTTAATATAAAAACAAAAATTATTACATAGTTCTCTTACTATTACTGTGAACCAAATATAAATAGACAGATTACAATTAATATGTTTTTAATCTGATAAGGCTGACCGGTTATCTATCTAGCCTCAAAGGGTATTGAACCCTTCTCAAGTTTAGTTTTATTTTAGTACAGACAGGCCAGGACAAGAGCCTGAGATGAGATTTTAAAAGCTTAAACCCGACTAAAACCCGGTCTTTGCGTCTGCTTAGACCCAAGTAAAGCTCAAGTCAAGACCCGGGTTTTGGATGGCCTTGAGTTGGATAAGAACCAACCCTCTTGGGTTTTACTCTCTTTAAGGCTCGAGTCTTCAGCAGCTGAGGATTGTAAATTTCATAAAATCTTTTATATTTGTACATTTAAAATCTCGGGAATTATTTGTGGTGTCAAATTTTGTTAATCTTTATATAAATTTGGCTTGTCTGTCTGGGTGTCTGTTTGGGTGTTTGTTTGTTTGTTTGTATCCAATAAACGTCAAAACGGCTGAACCGATCGGGCCCAAATTTTTTGTGGGACATCTAGGGACTTCAGGGAAGGTTTATGAATCATCAAAATTTCAAATATTTGTCTCCATCAAAATTCGATCGTCATTAAATTTTTTAAAATTTTGAAAATCCGCGAAATTTTTTGTGAAAATCTGCGAATTATTTTTGTTTTGTTTTACGATGTACACAAAGAGAACATGTTCACAATTAATTTAGGATATGGGCGCGAAGCGCCCTCTAAGGCTAGAAAGAAGGGCGCGAAGCGCCTTAAATTTCTAGTTATATAAAATAAACATACTATGAAAATAATGTATCTACAAAAGTTTGAATTATTGAAATTTACATCTCCTTGTCACAGCTGATCTGACGGCAATCTGTCTGCTACAGAGAGAAAGCTTGCAAAACAGTCTCTCATTGGTCGAATTAGAACCAATCCTGACTTGGGTTCTATCTAAGCCCGAGTTAGGGTTTTAGTCGGGTTTAAGCTTTTAAAATCTCATCTCTGGAAAGGAGAATTACGGGAATATAAAGCCAGGGATGAAAGGAGCAGGGATCAGCCATATTGGATTCCCCACACCCAGTATTTATGAAGCATTGAATAGGAGAAGTTTAATGGAATATACGTTCGCTACCGCAGGCAAATGTCGTGTTGAATTGATCATTCAATCACCAGTTTGTATAGTTAACTTGTAAATATAGTTTTGTGTGTAAACATGTTTCGTTATTCCACTCTATCTTGGCCTTTTTATTTCAGCTCTTTTTCAAGTGTATATTTCTAAATTATTTAACGTTTTAATTAGTTTGACAACTTTATCGAAAACAAATTATTTATTTATTTCCTGTTGGTTTTATATCTTCGTTTTCATTTAATATAAATAATGCAGTGGGTTTGTATCCTCTAACTTGAACAGGAGCCTGTCCTAGACCCTGAATCAAGTAAACATTTTGTTGAAATTTTTATATCTATAAAATTTCAAAGAGACATCGGAAATAGTAGTGTTAGAAAAAATAAACACTACTTATGTGATTATAGAACAATTCTGGAATTTTAGATGTTTAAAGAATTTGACCGTTTGTGAAACATTTTGTTAAAAACTTAAATAATATATAATACTAGACTTTTAGGGCGCTTCGCGCCCATCTTAAAATTCAATTTTGAACTTGTTATCTTCGTGTGCATTGTAAAACAAAACAAACAAAAAATTACGTGGATTTTCAAAATTTTCAAAAATCGAATTTTGTTAGAGGAAAATTTTGAAATTCCCTGGGGTCACACAAGTCCCACAAAAAATTTGAGCCCGATCAGTTCAGCTGTATTGACGTTTATTGGACACTAAAAGACAAAAAAACAAGAAAAAACAGACAGACAAACAATTATAATACATATATAATTGGAAATTGAAGCCACCTTGTTGGATATTATGAAGAAGCATATGTTATGAAAAATAATATTATCTTTAATATCAGTGAACGATTTCCAATCCTCTAAAAATATCCTGGCTGAAGAAAACTCAATCTTTGGTCCATCCCTGTTAAACAAATCAATGTTAAGATAGTCTGACTAAAAAAATTCTAATTTTATTTTTCGTACCCAATACATATGAATAAACATTGATGGCTAAAAAGTTGGTATCCAACACCAGAATGCAGGTACATACTAAATAATATATCTACACAGTTTATTTTAAACTTTTTGTTTTACGAATAAAAATTATCGTGTTTCACTCATATAAAAACTTTCGTTTATTAACAGAGCTGCTTGACAACCAATTACAAACATTTCATGTAAGGGGATTTAACCTTAACTTAAAAAAAAATTTTAGAAAAAATTCACCTGATTTTATAAATAGTAACTTTTCATTTATTTAATTAACTATTTTTTGTTTGTTTAGTTACTATCAAATAAAAAATTCAGTTCGGTTTCTGTTAACTTAAAACATTTTTGTTCGATAACCACTCCTGTATGCTGAGTCCATTAGAGCCTGATCCAATCAGGATTCAGCCATGTGTTTGTTGTCTATTCTGAACCAATAGAAGTAGTATGGCGGTAACATCTATCGATCTATCTATCTCATTATCCAATAAGAGATACGAATCCTTTAATCGGCTCATTATCCAATTAGAGATACGAATCCTTTAATCGGCTCTATCAGTAAATGGAAATATTTACTTCTAATGAAACTATAGTTTTTGAGGTTGATGTTTATTTTTATATATTGTTTAATTTGTTATAATGTTTACTGCAGTTAAAAAAAAGATTTGATTTTAAACCATAACTACGTAAATAAAGCAGATATTGTTTTTTTTTAAGTTCTTTAAAGACATACTTTGGTCTGGGTTGACCCTTTATAGTTTCAACATAATCAAACCATTATTATTACTTATTGCTCTTTTTAAAGCAAAGTTTAAATTAACATTTAAGTTTTTAATTTGTTTTAAATATATTACTTTCCTGGTAAACTGGTGCATAATATTGTTAATATTATTAACACCATGTAAAGATTGTTCTGCGTGTAGAAATGAACTAAAGAATAAGAGCATTAACAAAGATATAAAGAACATTTCTTTTCTGAAAAGATACAAAAAGTTTAAAAGTTAAATATTTTTAATTGACAAGAAATTTATTTAATTTTAGTTTCAATATTTTCTAAATAAGTGCTTTAATACTGCATTTCATATACTTTATTATATCTATATACAAATTTGGCTTGTCTGGGTGTCTGTTTGTTTGTTTGTATCCAATAAACGTCAAAACGGCTGAACCAATCGGGCCCAAATTTCTTGTAGGACATCACGTGACCACAGGGATGGTTTGTGAATGATAAAAATTTAAAAAAATGTGTTTTAAAGGTTTTTAATTTTGTAAAAAAAATTTAAATTCTTGAAAATCCGCCAATCTTTTTTTTTAAATCCGCAAAATTAGTTTTTTCTTTGTTTTAAAATGTAAACAAAAGAACATGTTCACAATTTAAATAGAAGATGGGCGCGAAGCGCCCTAAAAGCCTAGTATTTATATATTTTAATACTTTTTTAATACTGTATTTTATATTGGTTCGCAGCACTATAAAGTTTGCAATGAATGTTCTGGATTATATTTTGTCTCCCAAAAGATGCTGCCATTTTAAGCATCAAACTTTCACTGTGCTGATATTAAACGGATAAATTACTATTTGAACAACAAAAAAATTAATTGCTAATCTCGAATTAAATCATGCTTAATCAACCTTTTTTTTTTTACAAGAACCGAAAACAAATATTTTAGAGTTTGATAAGAAATAGAATTAAAGTATTATGAAATAGATGAAAAAATAATTTCCAAGTTTCATTTGAGTTTCAAACATCCTCATGATGCAATTTGTTAAAACCAATCAATTTGTTTAAATTGGTTTAAACCAATCATGATTTGTTTAAAAAAACCTCAGTCTACAAATCGAAATCTAATTTAGTTCAATACTTCAATCAGATTAATGGATAAACTCTAAGTACAATGGTAAATATAAATGTTTCCCAAGTTTTTTAAAACAGTTTTCAAATGTTGCTGTTTTCTCTGCATGCATGCATACGTTTTTGATTGTAGATTTTTAAAAGTTTTTAAAGAATTTAATGTTTTTGGGGACAAAGTTTATCTCAGGGGAAATTAGTTCCAAAACTAACACTTGGCCCATTTCTAACAATGAGTGTCAGAAATGGGAAATCTGCAAAGTTATCTTTTTCAAGAGTTTATATCTTTAAATCCAAGACGAGTAGAACAAAATTACACCATATATTTATAAACATTGGCTTTCATTTTCGAACATACCCCTATTTTGAAACAATTACCAGATTTCAGCTCATGTCGCGATTTCGGAACATATCTTGGTTTTGAGACAATTACCGGAATTCATATCAATGTCAATTTTCAAGCATTTATGCACTTACGTAACAAAACAAGATTTTTTGATGAGGCATTGAGAAATCAAAATATTATTATCATTTGTTCTTAGAGTATAGAATTAACTAGAAATGCGGGAAACTGTTTGTTTAAAATGTTTGAAAATAATTCATCGATATTCTCTAATTTAACAGATAAAATGTGGAAACTTAGATTCTAGAAATAATTCAGAAATTAATTTAGTCGTCATAAGATAATTTTTCTTTTCAGTGATTTATTGTGTAAGTGTTGAAAGTTTTGTTTTGAATTGTGGATTATACTCAAAAACGGGAAAGTGGGTTTTGTCTCGAAAACGCGACAATGTTTCAAATTCAGGATATGTTCGAAAATGGAAAACCTGACATTGTCTTGAAAACGATCAAGAGATTTAATATAAATAGAACTCCTTTTTTAATTTTGATCTTAAAAAAAGTTTAAAATTGGGAACTGTTGTCCTTGTCTTGATTAATAAAATGTTGGTTATAGTTTTTGTTATCGACCATTACTCTGGATATGGGCCGGGATCCCAAAAACCCAGTCTTTCAATTTGTGCCCATTTCTAACAGTCAGTGTTAGAAATGGGCCAAGTGTTAGTTTTGGAACAAATGTCTCCTGTATCTGCTATCACACCATTTTAAAAAAGATTTCTACTTTTTGATCAAGATAATATTTAAAAGAATTTTGTAAATATCTGGGCTCGAGCGGTTCAGTCGTTTAACGGATTATAGAGAGTTCCACGCCTTGCACAATTAACATGTAGATATCAGATATATCAGCAACAAATATATTTTAATATTTTATTTTTCTAAAGAATAAAGTCGAGAAGATGCAATTAACTAAAAGGGAGAGTGAAATATATAAAAAAATCAACTCAGCTTTAGTATTAATTGAAATGACTAATAAGTTTCTGATTTATTTTTAAAATATTTCTAAGTGATAATCACATTGGTAATTTTGCTATATTATTATCTTATATATTCAAGTGTTGGTTTACCACATGGACATTTTCCAGAACATTTTACAGGAGTTTTACTACAACTTGCTCCACAGGAATTGCTGTAAGTTTGTCCATTTGCTCCACAGACTGGGTCATAGACAGCTGGGCATATGCACTGGTCAGGCGGTATTTCGATTTTACAAGGACATTTTCCTTGGCATTGTACACTTTTCTTTTTACACTCTGCCTGGCATGCATTGCTGTAAGTTTGACGATCTACTCCGCAGACTGGTTTTTTATATAATGGGCAAATGCAGTCTTCAGTTTTACATGGACATTTTCCAGAACATTTTACACCAATTTTGCTACAACTTGCTCTACAAGAATTGCTGTAAGTTTTACCATTTGCTCCACAGACTGGGTCATAGACAGCTGGGCATATGCACTGGTCAGTTGGTATTTCGATTTTACAAGGACATTTTCTTTGACAAAGAATAGGTATTTTCTTACACCTTGCCTCGCAAGAATTGCTGTAAGTGATGCCATTTTTTCCACAAACTGGTTTATAGTTCTCAGGGCATAGGCACCCTGTAGGTGTTACTGTTATATCTGGAGGTGCAGGTCGCTTCAAACATGTAATGCACTGTAGTACTGCAGGAAGTATCAGTATAACTCTTAATTTCATTATTTTATTCCTCCGAAAAGTTTAAGTTATTGTACGATATTCCTTAACACTGAATCTTCTTTGGTCTAAAATATAAATATTTTATAATGAAATATGAGACTTTAAAGTAAAAACATAATAATATAATCTAATCATTCAGCTAGCTATTCAACTGTGTTTTCTGATAATTTCATGCTAATTACAGTAGGAACCGAAAAACTGTGGAATAGGAAGACGATATTTAGGCAAAAGCAATTAAGTTTTAGCCACAAATTCAAATTTTC
The DNA here is from genome assembly GCF_000591075.1 of Eurytemora carolleeae. Taxonomy (NCBI): domain Eukaryota; kingdom Metazoa; phylum Arthropoda; class Copepoda; order Calanoida; family Temoridae; genus Eurytemora; species Eurytemora carolleeae. The sequence continues at coordinate 38,498 of NW_019396783.1, read as the reverse complement.
TAATCCCTATATCTTTGCAACCCGATGGTGTAAACGTTTGATATTTCAAACTACGACTACTTGATCAAACAGAGTTCATAGTTTGAAATATCTAAGATCTACAACATCGGGTCGCAAAGATATAGGGGTTAGAAAATCAGAGTTTGTGGAAAAACTCAATTCCTTTAAGTGTATTTAATTCTTTTACAAAGCAAAAGTTTTACTTGCGACTATTATGGTTGAAGGAAAATAGGCCTGTTTACACTGCACAGCTGCGGTGTCTCCCATATTCAATTATGTAAAGTAGTAATTTTTTAGTCTAAAATTTTCATCAAATTCAAGAGTTTTCTGGTTCTCACTATATTCCAGAGTTCTCTGGTTCTCACAATATTCCAGAGTTCTCTGGTTCTCACAATATTCCAGAGTTCTCTGGTTCTCACAATATTCCAGAGTTCTCTGGTTCTCACAATATTCCAGAGTTTTCTGGTTCTCACAATATTCCAGAGTTATCTAGTTCTCATTATATTCCATAGTTATCTAGTTCTCACTATATTCCAGAGTTCTCTGGTTCTCACAATATTCCAGAGTTTTCTGGTTCTCACAATATTCCAGAGTTATCTAGTTCTCATTATATTCCAGAGTTATCTAGTTCTCACTATATTCCAGAGTTCTCTGGTTCTCACAATATTCCAGAGTTATCTAGTTCTCATTATATTCCAGAGTTATCTAGTTCTCACTATATTCCAGAGTTCTCTGGTTCTCACAATATTCCAGAGTTCTCTGGTTCTCACAATATTCCAGAGTTCTCTGGTTCTCACAATACTCCAGAGTTTTCTGGTTCTCACAATATTCCAGAGTTATCTAGTTCTCACAATATTCCAGAGTTCTCTGGTTCTCACAATATTCCAGAGTTCTCTGGTTCTCACAATATTCCAGAGTTCTCTGGTTCTCACAATATTCCAGAGTTTTCTGGTTCTCACAATATTCCAGAGTTCTCTGGTTCTCATTTTATTCCAGAGTTGTCTGGTTCTTACATTATTCCAGAGTTATCTAGTTCTCACTATATTCCAGAGTTCTCTGGTTCTCACAAACTTCCAGAGTTCTCTGGTCCTCACTATATTCCAGAGTTCTCTGGTTCTCATTATATTCCAAAGTTATCTGGTTCTCACTATATTCCAGAGCTCTCTGGTTCTCACTATTTTCCAGAGCTCTCTGGTTCTCACTTTATTCCAAAGTTCTCTGGTTCTCACTATATTTCAAAGTTCTCTGGTTCTCACTTTATTCCAGAGCTCTCTGGAAAATATATAAAAATAAATTTACGAAAACATGCTACATAAATAAAAAGAAAAGAATTATTTCTACTTTATTTTCATGTGTACAGGGAAGGGAGTTCCTGTTCTTTCTTTAGTTTAAAAATAACTTGAATGAAGACGACATTGTTTCCAATACCTCAGATTGCTTCAGAAAATGACAATGTTTTCGGTAAAAGAATTCTATTTATTTTTTCCTTTTTTTGTTTAGTTTTTGCTAGAGTTTTAAAGAAAACCGATATAAGAAGGTCATGGTTTCATCTTCATGGTTATCCACAAAAAATGAGACTTCAACGACGACCTAAAGGTCTTTTAAATGGACCACCCAAAACTAAGCTTTTGGTGTGTGCTGCAGTGATTTGTAGTGCTCTGGTCAAAGAAATAGTGTGATTTAGTGGAGAGTGGACTGTAAGCGTGATTTCCAGTGACTGTTCATGCAAAGATGGCAATATCCCATTCACAATGGTACCCTTCAAACCATTATCTGATCAATAAAGTGGAATATATTGTCGGTTTTTTTTAACTAGAAAAGTATCTGATATTTATAATTCCCGTATGTATTCCTGCAGTAGAAATGTACCAGTCACTTTATTAAAGAAACCAAAACCATCAGTTTACAAATATTTATATATCTAACTTACTTGATCAGACAAAGCTTTTAACGGTTCCATTGTTAATCTTTGCAATAAGGATCATTCTAAATTATGCTTACAGTCCCTTTAAGATTTTTCCGTTTTTACTTTCTCGTTTCTTCTTAATACTGTAATATATAATACACTTTTCTTTTACACTTCTTATAAAGTCTAGAGGATAAAATATCAAGGTCATGTTTTCTCGGCAAAAGAGAAAATATATTATTGAAAGAAATCAAGGTTTGAAAGAACGAAAGTGAATGATTGTGATAAAACTTTATTTTATTGTATATTGGATAAATTCTTTTTTGTTTCTAGTTCATTTCATTTTATTCAGAAAAAAATATGCTTCCTTAACCTTGAGCACATTGGTCACTTTAGAGAACACAATATACATTAGGATACATGAGGAAACAGGCTGATACAGGAGGGTTGCAGGAAGACACAGAAGAATACATGAGGATACAGGATGATACAGGAGGATATATATGGATACATGAGGATACAGGAGGATACAGGATGATACGGGAGGATACATAAGGATACATAAGGATACAGGAGGATACAGGAGGAAACAGAAGAATACAGGAGAAAACAGAAGAATACAAGAGGATATATGAGAATACAGAAGATACAAGGTTCCAACAAAACTCAGGCGGATACCGTTTTTTTGTTTGTTTTTGTTGTTCTTTCTTTCTTAATGTTCTTCTCATTTTTATAAAGATAAAGATTTCACGGAGTGTGATTTATTGAAGATGGTCCATGTATAGGACCGAGGGGTACTCCCGCCACTCCGTGTATATAGTCCGTGAGCGGGGTGTATGTAAACGCATAATTTCAAGTTTTTACTCTGATTTCTCCTTCTTCTATACTCAATCCAATACAGGCTTTTTACAACAATTATTTCGACACCTGGTGTATTGCCGAGAGTAGCAAAAACCGTCTAAATAAGGCGTAAAAATTTTCTAAAAAAGGTTTGAAAAAGGTTTGAAAAAGGTGCCATTATGTCTTGATTATTACTTGGCGTGGGTACTAAGAATAGCATTATCTAAAACAGACATTTCAATAACTTCTCCATAGAAAAGTCCTGTATAGTTGTCAACCATTAACTATAAGACCTCCCCCCGCCCATCCATGTAATGTCGTCTTTAACCTAAAATCACCTCTCAGAGACAACAAACCAAACAATTTTAGCCCCGCTTCTCTTTGTTCTCCGACAACGGAGTCTAAACACTTTTATTATTGTGAACCCATTTCAAAAGTTAAGCAAAGAATATTTTCATATAAAGAATTAGTGGCTTTCGTTAACATTTAATTGTCATTCTTTTCAGAAGTTTTAATGTATAAAAACGTCTTAGGACTCCCCGACGGTTTTAACCTACAGATCCTTAAATAGATCGTAAGAATCTTTTCATTATAAAATTCGTAAACCATTGTAATAATTTATTTATCATTATACATTTCATTTTTTTAGGAAATAACGAGTTTTCTGCATTATCGGTTTTGATTTGAGGGTTATTCCGCTGTCTATCTGTTCATTATTGAGAATCTTGTTCCTATCCGACAACAATAGTGTATACGGACGGATGCCAGAACCGTACATTTTCAACATGTATGAAATTTAAATTTAAGTAGGAGTTCATTTTTTATCTGTATTAACTGGTCGACAATAAACATCACTATAGTTTGAGCAGAAGTAAATATTTCCATTTACTGATAGCGCCGATTGAAGGATTCCTAACTCTGATTGGATAATGAGATAGATAGAAAGATAGATGTTACCGCCATACTATTTCTATTGGCTCAGAATAGACAACAAACACATGACTGAACCCTGATTGGATCTGGCGCTAATGGACTCTGCATACAGGAGTTATGATACTTGAAGATTTGAAATGAAATTGAGAAGAATCAGAATGCCGCAAATTACTTCAAAGATTAAAGACTATCCTCAAATCATCACTCAATAAGTTTTCAAAATTTTAAACATTAGAAAATAATTCATTCATTCTCTTTCAGAAAAATATTTTAAGGGTAAACCGTTTAAATTGGGCAATGTCATCTTTGCCATGGAGTCTCACTTGAAATTACAATTACACTTCACTAAACCAAAACTGCTGTGTAGCATGAATATGACGAACAATGCAGGCTCTTTTCTGCCTTTTATTGTCCGTCCTATTCCTTTTATTGTCCGTCCTATTCCTTTTTCTCGGACTTTTTATGCGGGACATTACCTCCCCCTTTTAAGTGGCCCTTCATTTAAAGAGGGACAAGTCCGATTCGCAACGGTACATCTTAAACCATTAATTTTATATCTTAAAATATGTTGTATTCTGATAATTTTCTCCCGTTTGTTCTACATGAAAAATGTGTAATTTACTTTTGTAAAGAAATTTGTAAAGAAATGCCCTAAAAAATAATAATTTTTAATAAGATAAACATTTTAAATAAATAAAATATATATGTTGTCTATGGCCGGCCAAACGGCTGGACCGATTGAGCTGAAATTTGTTGTGGACACTCATGGGTGGCGGGGGGCGTTATAGGCTACAAAAAAAATTTCTCAAACATTTTTTATTTAAAAAAAAAAAATCTCATTTTACATTACAATAAAAACAGAAAACTGGCAAAATAACCAAATAAAGATTAATCTTAGAATCCTTTCATTTATTTATATTTTATTGATGCATCTAATCATCTAATGGTTACTAAACATAGGAAAGTTTACAGTTGAGAAGAGAATGGACTCTATATTTGTGTGTTATACTGTGTTTAACTCACTCAAAGGGTTCAGGAAATAGAATAATTAAGACCCAAAATTTCCAGAAAAGTCTATGTCACAAACTCAAATTTTGTAATCAAAATGTCTTTACAACCTGATGGTGTAAATCTGCGATATTTCAAACTTAGATTTTTTGATCCAACAGAATTGATAGAACAAAACTTCCCCACCCCCCCTCAAAACAAATTCTGGCTACGGGGCTGATTTAATCAATGCGTTCTTGTGATGCAAAATGAAGGACTAATTTTTTTCTCTTACATGTTTTTCTTTGTTTTAGGCCCTGTTAAAATGCGAATAAGAAAGATTAAAATAAATACAAGAAATATATGAATAATTTCATAATCACGTTCAAAACACAATTGATGCATAGTTTATAACTAAGGGAAGGGGGGGGGGGTTGGACCTCACCTATTATGACCGAGAATTTTAATCTTTTGAAACCTTTAAACAATAATTATTTCAACTTTTTTCTCGTGCCTATCGAAAAAATATTACACTTTAGAAACCGGACCAATTTTGAAGTAATGACATGAGTTTAGTACCTTGGTTTGAGATAACCATACAAATATTTATACTTTTTGTGTTATTGGTTAGAAATATATCAATACTACAGTCAAACACTCTTGATATTTTTTCCCGTTAGACTGTAAGTTTTTTAGTTTACTGTGCAGCTAAGTTCTTCTTTAGAATATGATTTTTTAAATATGAAATTGTAGTTCCTTGAACTTGAAAGAGTTAACAGATGTATGAAAATGTAGTTCCTTGAACTTGAAAGAGTTAACAGATATATAAAATGTAGTTCCTTGAACTTGAAAGAGTTGACAGATATATTAAAATGTAGTTCCTTGAATTTGAAAAAGTTAACAGATATATAAAAATGTAGTTCCTCTAGAACTCGAAAGAGTTAACAGATATAAAAAAAGGGATATATGAGAATGTCAACCAACACGAATATAATGCTATATTTATACTTATATTTATAAATATGTATCTATATGATTGTATCGAGTTAATTAATCATAATAAATCTTGTATATTTGTTCTCCGTTATATATGTCTCTTATTCAGATATATATATTGTACTAGCTTGGGACTTTTGCTAGGGGGCTTACAGTCCCTTTAA